>NC_091346.1:1856581-1904081 GCF_038502225.1 Cherax quadricarinatus
CCATTGGAAAACCCTGTTTGTCTTCCTGTACTTTTTCAGTGTCCTCTACCGTACTGACTTTCATGCTTATTTCAGTGTCATCTGCAAATGATGATACAAATGTGTGCCGGGTGTTTTTGTCTGTCTGCTATGAGGATGAGAAACAGCAGAGGTGCCAGGACAGTGCCTTGGGGCACTGAGCTTTTGACTTCGCTGATGCTGGATCTTGCCCTGTTCACTATTACTTTTTGTGTTGTGTGTGTTAGGAAACCGAAAATCCATCTGCCTACCTTCCCCGTAATGCTCATGGCCTTCATTTTGTGTGCTATCACTCCATGATCGCATGTCAAACGCCTTTGCAAAAATCTGTGTAAATCACATTTACGTTTTGGTCGTCGTCTAATGCCTCCGTAATTCTGTCATAATGGTTCAGCAGCTGTGACAGACATGATCGTCCTGCTCTAAAAATATGCTGGTTCAGGTTATGTTGGTTGTACTGGTCCATGAAATTTGTAATCTGTCGTCTCGTCACTCTTTCGAAGATTTTTATGATGTGACAAGTTAGGGCTACTGGTCTGTAATTTTTAGCTAGTGCTCTACTACCCCCTTTATGCAAAGGAGCTATGTCTGCACTCTTTAAGACCTCCGGTATTTCACCTAGATCTAAGCTCTTTCTCCAAAGAATACTGAGGGCTCGTGCTAGTGGTACTTTGCACTTCTTTATAAATAGAGCATTCCATGAATCTGGTCCAGGTGCTGAGTGAGTGGGCATGTTGTCCATTTCTTTTTCGAAATCTATGGGATTTGTACTAATGTCAGTTAGTTGGTCTGTGCGGCCTTCTGCTGGAGTGAAAAATATTTCTGCATTTTCTACCTTGCTGTCATTTAGTGGCTCCGTCATACACTGGGTGTTGGTGGCTCCGTCATACATTGGGTATTGGTGGCTCCGTCATACATTGGGTATTGGTGGCTCCGTCATACACTGGGTGTTGGTGACTCCGTCATACACTGGGTGTTGGTGGCTCCGTCATACACTGGGTGTTGGTGGCTCCGTCATACACTGGGTGTTGGTGGCTCCGTCATACACTGGGTGTTGGTGGCTCCGTCATACACTGGGTGTTGGTGGCTCCGTCATACACTGGGTGTTGGTGGCTCCGTCTTAAACTGGGTGTTGGTGGCTCCGTCATACACTGGGTGTTGGTGGCTCCGTCATACACTGGGTGTTGGTGGCTCCGTCATACACTGGGTGTTGGTGGCTCCGTCTTACACTGGGTGTTGGTGGCTCCGTCTTACACTGGGTGTTGGTGGCTCCGTCATACACTGGGTGTTGGTGGCTCCGTCATACACTGGGTGTTGGTGGTTCCGTCATACACTGGGTGTTGGTGGCTACGTCATACACTGGGTGTTAGTGGCTCCGTCATGCACTGGGTGTTGGTGGCTCCGTCATGCACTGGGTGTTGGTGGCTCCGTCATGCACTGGGTGTTGGTTGGCTGCGTCATACACTGGGTGTTGGTGGCTCCGTCATACACTGGGTGTTGGTGGCTCCGTCATTCACTGGGTGTTGGTGGCTCCATCATTCACTGGGTGTTGGTGGCTCCGTCTTACACTGGGTGTTGGTGGCTCCGTCTTACACTGGGTGTTGGTGGCTCCGTCTTACACTGGGTGTTGGTGGCTCCGTCATACACTGGGTGTTGGTGGCTCCGTCTTACACTGGGTGTTGGTGGCTCCGTCTTACACTGGGTGTTGGTGGCTCCGTCTTACACTGGGTGTTGGTGGCTCCGTCTTACACTGGGTGTTGGTGGCTCCGTCATACACTGGGTGTTGGTGGCTCCGTCTTACACTGGGTGTTGGTGGCTCCGTCATACACTGGGTGTTGGTGGCTCCGTCTTACACTGGGTGTTGGTGGCTCCGTCTTACACTGGGTGTTGGTGGCTCCGTCATACACTGGGTGTTGGTGGCTCCGTCATACACTAGGTGTTGGTGGCTCCGTCATACACTAGGTGTTGGTGGCTCCATCATACACTAGGTGTTCTTGGCTCCATCATACACTAGGTGTTCTTGGCTCCGTCATACACTAGGTGTTGGTGGCTCCATCATACACTAGGTGTTCTTGGCTCCATCATACACTAGGTGTTCTTGGCTCCATCATACACTAGGTGTTCTTGGCTCCGTCATACACTAGGTGTTGGTGACTCCATCATACACTAGGTGTTCTTGGCTCCATCATACACTAGGTGTTCTTGGCTCCGTCATACACTAGGTGTTGGTGACTCCATCATACACTAGGTGTTCTTGGCTCCATCATACAGTAGCGGCGTGATGCACTATATACCAAGCACAATAATTGCACATCTGGTTCCCCCACAGACAACTGCAGCAAGCAAAACTTGCCCGCTACGTCACACTCAACACTCCTCGTCACGCACTCACTAACGTTGATAAACACTGGGATTTTAGCAGCCTTTTGAAACTAAGCAAACCAGTCGTAAACAGGTGATTTCAACAATGCAAAACACTTAGGCACTTCATGCTTTGTTGTAACCCTTGCAATATTACATTGCTCCTGACGAAATAAGAATTCAAAAGGCCTAGAGCTAGTGTTTTCCATTTCCCTGTGGCTTGTTATTTGAAACTGTATGTACATGTACCCCATCTTGTGTTGTCTTAGGTTTATCTCTGTTGCCCAGTTACAGCAAGTTTAAGTTTAAGACAGACAGACAATTTTCCGCTAATAAATCCGTGTTGCTGGTACTTTAAAGAATATCCGTGTTCTCCAGTACCTTTTTTCCTTAGTCTTCTCTAGAACATTTGACAGTATGCATGTTAGTGATATTGATCTGTGATTGTCTCGCTTCTGTACGTACGTACGTACGCGCACACACGCACGCACACGTGTGTGTGTGTGTGTGTGTGTGTGTGTGTGTGTGTGTGTGTGTGTGTGTGTATTTGTATGTATATATGAAGACCACATTGGCTTGTTCCTTATCATACAGCTATCCTGATTGGAGAGAGTGGCTTAAAACCTTTACTGTATGACAGTGCTTCTGTTCCTAATGTCAGTACCCCTGGAGATATGTTATCTGGTCCCATTGCTTGTATGTCACTCTCTTTTAGCAGTGTCTCACTTTACTGTTTTTTTATGCTTTCTAGGTCTTGGTGTGTTGGGGGCAGAGGGGGGGAATCAGAGATAGTGTGAGTGGTCAAAAGTGGGACAGAGTACGTGGGAGGGTGGTGAAGATTGAGTGTGGGTGAGGTTGTGGATAGTTGGAGGTGTGACATGCCCGGGATGCCAGCCTCACCTGTACCAGCGGGGCAGAGAAAGCTCTCTGCTGCTGGAGGGTGCAACACCCCCTCCCTCTCCCACCTTCTCAACACTCCCTCTCCCACCCTCTCAACCTCCCTCAGTTTTACCTCTTGACCCACACAAACTCACACGATGAGGCGTCACCTTACACTGGAATTCCTTTTCTCTTGGTGTTTTGCTACATTGTTTACAAGGTTATAGGTATGGAAGACGGTGTTGAGGTTAGCGTGAAAACCAGGTGTACAGGTGAGGTTAGTGAGGTACAGGTGTGGGTGTTGCAGACCAGGTGTACAGGTGAGGTTAGTGAGGTACAAGTGCTGGTGTTGAAGACCAGGTGAGGTTAGTGAGGTACAGGTGTGGGTGTTGCAGACCAGGTGTACAGGTGATGTTAGTGAGGTACAAGTGCTGGTGTTGAAGACCAGGTGTGCAGGTGAGGCTGGTAGTCAAGCACAGGTGGGTCAGGGTGTCAGGATCACTACTTATTGGGACCTTCAAGTCTCCGCCATTTGGGTACACTGATACTGGCACCGTTGCTTCACTCTAACACCAGTTTTTCTCTCTAGAAGCTTCTAGCTGATGAAGGTCTGGCTGCCACGGTAGTGTTTAGCAGATGGAGGATCGAAACTTCTTGCGGTCAATGACCCCTCACAAGTTTAGTGCTTCATGTAAATATAATTATAATTATTTTCACTTTAGTTCATCTGTTTTTACTGTTTACCGTTTAATTTAGTAAATTTACCTTAACATAATCTAGAATTACAGTGTTTTACAAGTCTAGATAGGACGAAAATCAACGAAGAAACTGTTTAAGTACAGCTTGTGTCTTTATTGAAGGTGAGGTTTGTTAACTACAGCTGGTTTCTTTATTGAAGGTGAGGTTTGTTAACTACAGCTGGTGACCTTATTGAAGGTGAGGTTTGTTAAGTACAGCTGGTGTCTTTATTGAAGGTGAGGTTTGTTAACTACAGCTGGTGTCTTTATTGAAGGTGAGGTTTGTTAACTACAGCTGGTGTCTTTATTGAAGGTGAGGTTTGTTAACTACAGCTGGTGTCTTTATTGAAGGTGAGGTTTGTTAAGTATAGCTGGTGTCTTTATTGAAGGTGAGGTTTGTTAAGTATAGCTGGTGTCTTTATTGAAGGTGAGGTTTGTTAACTACAGCTGGTGTCTTTATTGAAGGTGAGGTTTGTTAACTACAGCTGGTGTCTTTATTGAAGGTGAGGTTTGTTAACTACAGCTGGTGTCTTTATTGAAGGTGAGGTTTGTTAACTACAGCTGGTGACCTTATTGAAGGTGAGGTTTGTTAACTACAGCTGGTGTCTTTATTGAAGGTGAGGTTTGTTAAGTACAGCTGGTGTCTTTATTGAAGGTGAGGTTTGTTAAGTACAGCTGGTGACCTTATTGAAGGAGAGGTTTGTTAAGGCGACCTTATTGAAGGGGAGGTTTAAGTACAGCTGGTGTCCTTATTGAAGGAGAGGTTTGTTAAGTACAGCTGGTGTCTTTATTGAAGGAGAGGTTTGTTAAGTACAGCTGGTGTCTTTACTGACGCAGAGGCAGGGGAGAGCGCACGCTCGCTCGCGCGCGCACGCACGCACGCACGCACGCACGCACGCACGCACGCACGCACGCACACACACACACACACACACACACACACACACACACACACACACACACACACTTGTTACAGAAGAGTCAAGGTACTTACACTTTACACACCAAACAAGCCTGGCTGTCTGGTGCTTGCTGGGTTATTCAGATTGTTGTTGCTAGCGGCCTGCTGGCCCACATATCCGTCACAGCCTGCTTGATCCGGCACTTGCTAGTCATGAGAATACAAGTGATTGGGATGGTTTCATCACTGGCGTTATCTATCTTGTTTTGTAAGTTTATTATCCACCATCCTTTGATTTTTCTGACCTTTCCTGTATTTACTAAGTGTTCTTTGAGGGGCATCATCTGACACTTATTCCTATGGCTTTTAACAGTTTTTGTTGTTTATTGTAGACGTTTCGTCACGGGATGGCTAAACGTCTGCAGTAAAAATGCCCAGATGTTGTCCATGTCTAAGTCTTCATCTTGTCGGTATTGTATACCATACATTAAGTTTTCTTCGAGATTGGCAGCCTGCGTTCTGTATTCTGGGGTACATGTGTGTGTGTGTGTGGGGGGGGGGGGCTTTGTGGAGTGAGTTGTTGGTTGTATGGTTTGTAATGCAGTGGTAGTAGTTGTAGGGTAGTGGTGGTATGTTGTGTGGTGTGGCATTGTCTACAAAATGTGAGGGGCACGGTCACCTAGTGTGTACTGTATAATTGTGCTGGTTTGTCATGGCAGACAGGTAAATTGAGCCTGCCTGCGGGTGAGCCTCCAGCAGCCCGAGGTTGAGGTGGAGGGCAAGTTGTACACTCCAGTGGAGGTTCTTGTCACTCCTGGGTGTCCCTCCAGCAGGCGGGGGTAATGGGGAGGGGGAGTAAGAAGCTTCCAGTATAAACGCTGGTGTATCATAAAAATATTTTATGCATTGATTTTGGGTTGTGTGGGTGTTAGTCTACCAGGTTTTTAAAGTAATGGTGACACATTTAAATTTCTTAAAATAATTTTTATAGGATTGTAAAGAATCTGAAATGAAATATAAATGAGAAATTTAAACCCGAAGAAAATGCTTTTTTAGAGCATTTTTAAATTTAATGAAAATAAATTTTTATAGTTTTATGATATTGGTGTCTGAGATAGCAAGAGAATGCCTCTTCAGTTTAGCTTTAAAACTGGTGTTCATGGAAGATTTGAATTACATTTGGGCTGTATATGTTCTAATTTCTCATTTTTATTGAAGGAATTGGTATATTAATTTCTGCATGATTCTTTTGAATGTCTTCCAATTCACTTCAAATCTTGTGTTGGTATTTATAAACTAAAGCAGCACTCGGCGTTCAGTGACTTGCGATAAGATTCAGGAGGCTGGGGTTATGCAATACGGGAATATCTTTCTCGGATCGTGTAGCGACCGAAATATGTCTAGTTTTAAATGCAATTATCATGTCACTTTTTTCCTTTAGTTATGGTCCCATGGTATGGTCCTTCAGAGTCTTGTTATTCAACTCCCACCTTCCTGGTGTTACTCTCACCTGCTGTGTGTAACACAGTGGTCTTGTGGGGTGAGTAATATCGTGGTGGTGTACTGGTGAACATAGTGGTCATGTTTCCAACTGTGTGTGTCCGCGCAGCTCCAGCATAAAATTCATATGTAGGAAGTGAAGTGTCAATATAGCCAGGTCTTGTATGAGCACTTTTCTGTGTTCAAGAAATACGTACCATGTAGTTCCTGGAAACCGTTGATGGAATAGAGCGATCACTGCGGAAACCTGCCAGAAAGAGTATAAATGTTTGATGTACAGCAGATGTTTAGTGCCTAAGTATAGGAGAAGAGATGTCTTGTATTTGCCAGCGCGGGACGGACCAATGGAGCGAGGAGTGTCGCAGTATATTTGTGAATATATCGATTGTCGTATTCAAGGCTGTAGTGCACCGCCAGGATGCCACTGGCATGTTACGAAATGCTGCTTTACTCCTGGGGTAGTAGTGTTAAGAGTTGAATGATGTGGTAATGGAGGCAAACTCCGTACACCATTGTCAGAGTGAGTACGATAGAGCCCAAGAGGTCATGAACCAGTAAATGCTGAAAGAGACAGGGCCAGGAGCTGAATCTTAAATTCCTCATTTCCCTTCTCCACCTCCACCTCCTCCTCCCTCAAACACAACTCACTAATTACATCTCTTAGAGTTTAGTCTCGTGTTTGCCCAGACTGCAGGGTCGATATCTAGCTCTTGGGCCTCACTTATATCACTATATATCTGGTGTGATGCATCCTTAAATCTTTTGTATTTGTCCTGTTTACATATGACATGAATAACCAACTCGCTAATTGCAGATTAATTTCACCGACGTTTAATTGTGTACTGTTATAGTGACTGATTGTCATTCACGATCAACAAAACGTTGTATTTTGCAATTTGTGGCTTGCGAATTGTTCCGGCCACGGTATTGTGGGTTAGTTGCGAATTGTTCCATCCGCAGTATTGTAGGTTAGTTGTTAATGTGTGTGTGTTCGGGTGGATGCATGGGGGCGGGGGTGGGGGGGGGGCTGAGGGTCTCCTTAGTGGCTAAATCTGTCTGGTTGTAACTTCACAAGTTATACATATTGGTGAGGAGTTGATTGACTACTTGCTTAAGACAGTTGTTATTCGCTGTCAGCAGACCCCACCACCATGAAACTGATCCATCTTCTCATGGCCGCCGCCACTTACCCTAAAGTCCCTTCATAGCTTTATACATTGTTTCCCAGAGTTATTAATTTATATGGTTCTGAAGTAATAATAAGATTGTGAACTCTCCTGAAGATTAGCCCTTTTTTTTCCTGCCCTTTCTCCAAACCTTCTAAATAAAATGTTAGCATGGGTTAGTAGACTGCCTTAGTTAACCTTCAGAATAAGTTAGACAAATATTTCAGGTTTTAAATTAGGAAGTTGACCCAAAACAGGTTAGGTAGAATTGATCTAAATTATAATGTGACCATTTTGTGAAGCTTATGTAAGGTTTACCAGATGTCTGTTGATTCCGTGGGTCATGTCCTCGGTGGCCTGGTCCCGGACCAGGTCCCAGACTAGGTCCCGGTTCAGGTTTCAGACCAGGTCCCAATCCAGGTGTCAGACCAGGTCCCAGACCAGGTCTTCTGGTTGATGGTCTGGTCAGACACTGGGTGCTGTCAGTATGCAGTACATCGTAGGCACCAGACACCGGCTCATCACAAACTGACCAACATATTTTATAGTTGCTAAGTTCTAATGCAGAACTAAAATTAACACACACGCATCCATGCGCCATTTATTCCTCGAAAACGTATAAAAAAGTTTGGAAAGGCTTTATTATCGGCTTCAAAAAAAGGCAGATATGATCTTAGCTAAGTGTGATTTAACAGGAACATAAATGAGAGTGTACCTTAGTGATGTGAGTTGAAGATTAGCACCCACACCATAGGCTTCTTCAGTCGAATACACAGGAGGCAGCAGAAGTATTAGAGATGGAAAAACTATGTAATCAGTCTTGAAGACGTAGTTTTAACATAGTCAGTCCCTCAGCCTGGAGAAAAGTTCTGTTCTATAGTCTGGAACATGTCAACCTATATTTACATGTGACTGTAGAAGGCAGGGAGTGTGTGTTGTAGGCAGCAGTACCTGGGTAGGTGGAAGCCAGCCTGAGAAAGGAGACATAAATAAGGTAAAATCTGCCAGCATGAGCTGGGAGGTGAGAATATCGTCAAACATTCCACTATGGGTTCAGTAGCTACGTCAGCCACAGAAGTGTTGCTCCAGTAAAGTTGAAGTTATTAGGTATAGTGTGGTGGTGTAGTCGGGAAAGCTTGTATCAAACTTCAGTGTAAAACTTGCACAACCACCTTGTTTATGATAAAGGAAAGATTACCATCCGTCACACCTACACCCCACACCTTAAGGTCTAATTATTATTCTCTAACCCTCCTACAAACCAAAAGAGAGAGAGGGAGGGAGAGGGAAGGGTGGGACGAATAATGGTACAGACTAGGATGGAGTAAAGGAAAGGGAAGGGAAGGGAGGCAATAGATACCGGCAAACATGGGAGGGGGAGGCACAGTGTGGGAAGCGAGGGAGAGGAGTAGACAAGGAAAGATAGGCAGGAAGGAAGAGCATCACCACCATATACAACATCTCCCACACTTCACAACTCCCGCTATTGATGTCTCCATTATACACAAATGTCAACCACATCAAAGCTTCAGTCATCTGAATTACTGGGAACTCTTGAAGTCGCCTCAACTGTATTCCTTGGAAGGTAGGCGAGAAAGGTACATAAAAAAATACACCTGGAAAATGCGGGAGGGACCGGTTTTAAAGTTTAACACTTGAATCTCTCCATATAACAAAAGACTTGGCAGAGGTTGTAAAATACCTCTACTAGAAAGAAGGGGCGCGACGAGGAGAGCACTCGATGAGTGTCAGAGGTCCCTGACTCTTCAACGCTATCCCTACACACACAAAGGAAGTTACCAACGGACCAGCCGGGCTGTGGTTCGTAACTAGGACTGCGTGAGGCCAGTAGCAACAACCTAGTTGGCCAAGTTTTGACGCTCCAGGCCTCGAGGCATTAATCCCCAGAAACGTCCTTCAGGTAACAGTCGCCCATCATCCACAAAAGTTAGCCATAAAGTCCAGCCTCTCCCTCCATTCTCAACATACCCACGAAGCGTTCATCATCGTCTCACCTTGTAGTTTTTATATGCATTCATTTTACTTGCTTACTGTAAAAAAAAAAAATGATGTGGAGCAGCCAGTGCTTCAATTCAAACAATGAACATCAGGATGTCTCCACCTTCCAGATGTAAACCGTCCGTTTATGTTAATTCCATATTGTCGGTTAACTGTATGTTGGAAGCATCTTTAACTACAAGCTTTGTAAGCCACCCCAAGCCTTGTAAGCCACAAGTGTGTGATTTGTAAATGTGTTGATACTGACGCTGACGCAGCGACCACAATACTCAAGTGACGACGGATGTAACTCGTGAGATAAGGGACACTTGATACATCTCGCATTTAAGAACTCTCTGCAAATAAACACAAATATAGGAACCCAGCGTTAAGCCAACTGGTCCATGGTGTTAGAGCATACGGACAATATGTAAATAAGACTTGCAGTGTGGGTTATGGCCATTCTCTCTTATTTACACTCGCTGGACCATACTGTGTAGGTCCTCCACTCGCTTTTTCATTACCACTTATGTTTAAAGCTACCCAAGATATTCGCTTCAGTAGCGCTACACACTGTCGTTCATTCAGTTAGGGTATTGCCAGAAATGCTCTCAAATTACAGTTAAAATGACTGAGTAGCAACATTCTCAACCATCCTTCAGGTGCGTACATCAACCTTGTTAGTGAGAGGCAACTACCACTATATATCAAGCTTGTTAGTGAGAGGCAACTACCACTATATATCAAGCTTGTTAGTGAGAGGCAACTACCACTATATATCAAGCTTGTTAGTGAGAGGCAACTACCACTATATATCAAGCTTGTTAGTGAGAGGCAACTACCACCATACATCAAGCTTGTCAGTGAGAGGCAGCTATTATGGACGAGGGTGGGTGGATGGATGGTCTGGGAATAACAAGCTCACTGCTTCACTTGGTGAAAGTAATATATACTGGTGATGGTTTCACCATAAAGACAAGTTGTTACCACACGACCTTCAGCTACAGTGTTCTACAAGGATACACCATTACAGCTGCACTCTGTTACACAGATGGTATTGCTCGTGTATCCCAAAATTTAGTTGACTATATACCGTTTATCCTACAAGCTGAAGCATATTCCCAGATGCAGGATATCCGTTCCTTGTTTGTTCTAATTATTCTTAAATATAGGTTAATTTGCGTTAAACTTGTCTACAATAAAAAAAAATTGTAGAGGCTTAACTGTGCAGAAATCATCCAACTGTACAACATGCAAAAACGTACGTTTAATTTATGAAATAGGATGGTACATCAGTGAATAACGTCCAGTGAAATACTGTGATGGAGTATGACAGGTAAACATACCTAGCAGCACACTGCTGGTGTATCCACTTTTGACTTCAGTTTCTCCTCGCTGGGCAGTTTATTACATATATTGTCATTAAATATAAATCATTTACCAGTTTTTTTGCGCAGTCAATGAAGTATATACACGAGGTCCATCTTGCAGTGTATACACAAGAGATGCATCTGACTGTGTATACCCTAATATAGTGCAATCAGTATTTCAGTGTTAGTGATGGGGGGGAGGGGGCGTTGCGGGGTCATATCTGTAACCAGTTTCCAGGGTGGTGGTGACCCACAATTCTGCCTGGGGGCACACCTATCTCTAATTCACGACTATTACATCCATCCTCTCAAATTCTACATGGAACTCTCACATACAGTTTGTAGCAGCTTTTCTGATTTTCCTGACAAACCTTACCTAACCTAATCTTAGTTAACTGTTTAAGACATAGTAAACAGTCACCCGTTTGACTGACTTAGCAACAGGGATACACTTTTACTGAGTGGGAGAGTTGATCAACGTTGAAAGTGTACCACCACAACCTTATCAGCGTACCACAAGAATGTGTGACTTTGTAAATGGTCCAAGTCGGACCGAAACGTCGTCGTAAGCTCCTCTCTTCTATGTGCGGGTTATTTGTGTATGTGAACACTGGTACCCAATGTAGTATATGTACTTTAATACACAGAGGGAAGTGGACTGCTACCTGTTGCAAGTGTCTGATTAATAAGGTTGTGATGTAGGCCTGTGGCCCGCTAGCTCCAACAACATGGTTGACCAGTCAAAACATTGATTTCTGAACAGCAAAATTTCAAAAAAAATGTTGGTTTAAAAATATTGCTGTGCTATATTTCTGTATTACCATGTATAACAAGGAAGTCTGGTCATAGACCAGACTGCCACGGTACAAGGAGGTCTGGTCATAGACCAGACTGCCACGGTACAAGGAGGTCTGGTCATAGACCAGACTGCCACGGTACAAGGTGGTCTGGTCACTGGCCAGACTGCCACGGTACAAGGTGGTCTGGTCACTGGCCAGACTGCCACGGTACAAGGAGGTCTGGTCATAGACCAGACTGCCACGGTACAAGGTCGTCTGGTCAGAGACCAGACTGCCACGGTACAAGGTGGTCTGGTCATAGACCAGACTGCCACGGTACAAGGTGGTCTGGTCACTGGCCAGACTGCCACGGTACAAGGAGGTCTGGTCACAGACCAGACTGCCACGGTACAAGGTGGTCTGGTCACTGGCCAGACTGCCACGGTACAAGGAGGTCTGGTCACAGACCAGACTGCCACGGTACAAGGTGGTCTGGTCACAGACCAGACTGCCACGGTACAAGGTGGTCTGGTCACTGGCCAGACTGCCACGGTACAAGGAGGTCTGGTCACAGACCAGACTGCCACGGTACAAGGTGGTCTGGTCACTGGCCAGACTGCCACGGTACAAGGAGGTCTGGTCACAGACCAGACTGCCACGGTACAAGGTGGTCTGGTCACTGGCCAGACTGCCACGGTACAAGGAGGTCTGGTCACAGACCAGACTGCCACGGTACAAGGTGGTCTGGTCACTGGCCAGACTGCCACGGTACAAGGAGGTCTGGTCACAGACCAGACTGCCACGGTACAAGGTGGTCTGGTCACTGGCCAGACTGCCACGGTACAAGGAGGTCTGGTCACAGACCAGACTGCCACGGTACAAGGTGGTCTGGTCACTGGCCAGACTGCCACGGTACAAGGTGGTCTGGTCACTGGCCAGACTGCCACGGTACAAGGAGGTCTGGTCACAGACCAGACTGCCACGGTACAAGGTGGTCTGGTCACTGGCCAGACTGCCACGGTACAAGGAGGTCTGGTCACAGACCAGACTGCCACGGTACAAGGAAGTCTGGTCACAGACCAGACTGCCACGGTACGAGGAGGTCTGGTCACAGACCAGACTGCCACGGTACAAGGAGGTCTGGTCACAGACCAGACTGCCACGGTACAAGGAGGTCTGGTCACAGACCAGACTGCCACGGTACAAGGAAGTCTGGTCACAGACCAGACTGCCACTGTGTGTATAGAGTGTGCTTCCCTGGAGCTGGTGTTGGGGACATTGTCAACAGACTGGATAATATCATGTCAGGTAATGGGAACAAGCCCATTATCTGTCTCAGTGCTGGTGGAAATGATATTGGGAAGGGTAGGAGAGAAGAGCTGCTAGATAAGTACAGGTCAGCTATAGATTTCATTAAGTCTAAGGGAGGGATCCCAATCATATGTAGCATCTTGCCTAGAAGGGGAGTAGGAAATGAATGGTTGTCTAGGGCAATTGGTGTAAATTGCTGGCTAGACAGATACTGCAAGGAACTTGCAATCCCATTCATTGACAACTGGAACAACTTTTATGGCAAACATGATATGTATGCAAGGGATGGGGTTCATCTCTCTGGGGCAGGGGTGGTAGCACTTGCAGACTCGATTGAGAAGGCCATTGGTGAAATGCCTATGATTTTAAACTGATGGAAGATAGAGGTATGGGTGTGTGTGGGAAACAAGCAGGTTGCAACACTAGGGTTGGAAACAGTAAATGTATAAAAGGCATTCAGCATGAAGTTATAAATAAAGACAATAGAACAGGTCAGAAAACAAAGGGGGACAGCAGAGGGCAGCAAGGGACTGTCCCTTAAGGTTTACTATACTAATAGCAGGAGTGTTAGAAATAAGATAGATGAGCTAAGATTAATTGCAAGTGCAGGAAACATAGATATTATTGCTATAACAGAGACCTGGCTCAATTTGAAAGATAGAGAGATGCCATCTGAATGTCACATACAAGGCTATAAATTATTCCACACTGACAGGGTCAACAGGAAAGGTGGTGGAGTAGCGATGTATGTCAGAGACAATTTAAATTGTTGTGTTAGACAAGATATTAAATTAGAAGCGTCAGCCACTGAACTGTTTGGTTACAGCTTCTCGAGGGCCGAGAAAAACTAATTTTGGGTGTGATTTACAGGGCCCCAAATCTTGATAGGGAGTGCAGTAAACTTCTATGGGACGAAATTCGTAAGGCATCTACATACGAAAATGTTGTGCTAATGGGAGATTTCAACTATAGACAGATTGACTGGAGCAATTTGACAGGAAATTTAGAGTCGGGTGACTTTCTTGATACGATCCAGGATTGTTTTTTAAAACAGTTTGTGACAGAGCCAACTAGGGGAAATAACCTCCTTGACTTGGTTCTTGCCAGTAGGGAAACACTAATTAATAATCTTGAGGTTAATGATGAGCTTGGGGAGAGTGATCACAAATCACTCAGTTTTAACATATCATGGAATTCCCCTAATAATGGCAATCAAGTCTCCGTCCCTGACTTTCGCTTGGCTGATTTCATAGGACTGAAAAATTACTTAGGTGGGCTGAACTGGAATGACCTGACTAGGGGTCAGGTAGGTGGTGATGGTTGCCGATATGATGCTTTCCAGGGCATAGTTCTAGCTGCTCAGTCAAATTATGTTCCAAATAGGGAAATCAGATCAAACAAAAATGATCCTAAATGGATGAACAATAGATTAAAATATCTGATTGGTCAAAAGAGAGGCATATATAGGCAAATCAAAAGAGGAGAGGGGCAATTAAGAAATCGATATATTCAGTTAAAGAGAGAAATAAAAAAGGGAATTAGAAAAGCAAAAAGAGATTATGAGGTTAAAGTTGCAAGAGAATCGAAGACTAACCCAAAAGGATTCTTTCAGGTATACAGAAGTAAGATCAGGGACAAGATAGGCCCACTCAAAAGTTCCTCGGGTCAGCTCACTGACAGTGATAAGGAAATGTGTAGAATTTTTAACACATACTTCCTCTCAGTTTTTACACAGGAGGATACCAGTGATATTCCAGTAATGATAAATTATGTAGAACAGGACGATAATAAACTGTGCACTATTAGGGTCACAAGTGACATGGTCCTTAGGCAAATAGATAAATTAAAACCTAACAAATCCCCAGGCCCTGATGAACTGTATGCAAGGGTTCTAAAGGAATGTAAAGAGGAGCTTAGCACACCTTTGGCTAATCTTTTCAACATATCACTACAAACTGGCATGGTGCCAGATAAGTGGAAAATGGCAAATGTGATACCTATTTTCAAAACAGGTGACAGGTCCTTAGCTTCGAACTATAGACCAATAAGCCTAACCTCCATAGTGGGAAAATTTATGGAATCAATAATTGCCGAGGCAGTTCGTAGCCACCTTGAAAAGCATAAATTAATCAACGAATCTCAGCATGGTTTTACAAAGGGACGTTCCTGCCTTACGAATTTATTAACTTTTTTCACTAAGGTATTTGAGGAGGTAGATCATGGTAACGAATATGATATTGTGTATATGGACTTCAGTAAGGCTTTTGACAGGGTCCCACATCAGAGACTATTGAGGAAAATTAAAGCACATGGAATAGGAGGAGAAATTTTTTCCTGGATAGAGGCATGGTTGACAAATAGGCAGCAGAGAGTTTGCATAAATGGGGAGAAATCAGAGTGGGGAAGCGTCACGAGCGGTGTTCCACAGGGGTCAGTGTTGGGCCCCCTGCTGTTCACAATCTACATAAACGACATAGATGAGGGCATAAAGAGCGACATCGGCAAGTTTGCCGATGACACCAAAATAGGCCGTCGAATTCATTCTGACGAGGACATTCGAGCACTCCAGGAAGATTTGAATAGACTGATGCAGTGGTCGGAGAAGTGGCAGATGCAGTTTAATATAGACAAATGCAAAGTTCTAAATGTTGGACAGGACAATAACCATGCCACATATAAACTAAATAATGTAGATCTTAATATTACGGATTGCGAAAAAGATTTAGGAGTTCTGGTTAGCAGTAATCTGAAACCAAGACAACAGTGCATAAGTGTTCGCAATAAAGCTAATAGAATCCTTGGCTTCATATCAAGAAGCATAAATAATAGGAGTCCTCAGGTTGTTCTTCAACTCTATACATCCTTGGTTAGGCCTCATTTAGATTATGCTGCACAGTTTTGGTCACCGTATTACAGAATGGATATAAATTCTCTGGAAAATGTACAAAGGAGGATGACAAAGATGATCCCATGTATCAGAAACCTTCCCTATGAGGATAGACTAAGGGCCCTGAAACTGCACTCTCTAGAAAGACGTAGAATTAGGGGGGATATGATTGAGGTTTATAAGTGGAAGACAGGAATAAATAAAGGGGATGTAAATAGTGTGCTGATAATATCTAGCCTAGACAGGACTCGCAGCAATGGTTTTAAGTTGGAAAAATTCAGATTCAGGAGGGATATAGGAAAGTACTGGTTTGGTAATAGAGTTGTGGATGAGTGGAACAAACTCCCAAGTACCGTTATAGAGGCCAGAACGTTGTGTAGCTTTAAAAATAGGTTGGATAAATACATGAGTAGATGTGGGTGGGTGTGAGTTAGACCTGATAGCTTGTGCTAACGGGTCGGTTGCCGTGTTCCTCCCTTGAGTCAATGTGACCTGACCTGACTAGGTTGGGTGCATTGGCTTAAGCCGGTAGGGACTTGGACCTGCCTCGCATGGGCCAGTAGGCCTTCTGCAGTGTTCCTTCGTTCTTATGTTCTTATGTTCTTATGTACAAGGAGGTCTGGTCACAGACCAGACTGCCACGGTACAAGGAAGTCTGGTCACAGACCAGACTGCCACGGTACGAGGAGGTCTGGTCACAGACCAGACTGCCACGGTACAAGGTGGTCTGGTCACAGACCAGACTGCCACGGTACAAGGTGGTCTGGTCACAGACCAGACTGCCACGGTACAAGGAGGTCTGGTCACAGACCAGACTGCCACGGTACAAGGAAGTCTGGTCACAGACAAGACTGCCACGGTACGAGGAGGTCTGGTCACAGACCAGACTGCCACGGTACGAGGTGGTCTGGTCACAGACCAGACTGCCACGGTACGAGGAGGTCTGGTCACAGGCCAGACTGCCACAGTACAAGGTGGTCTGGTCACAGGCCAGACTGCCACGGTACGAGGAGGTCTGGTCACAGACCAGACTGCCACAGTACAAGGTGATCTGGTCACAGGCCAGACTGCCACAGTACAAGGTGGTCTGGTCACAGGCCAGACTGCCACGGTACGAGGAGGTCTGGTCACAGACCAGACTGCCACAGTACGAGGAGGTCTGGTCACAGGCCAGACTGCCACGGTACAAGGAGGTCTGGTCACTGGCCAGACTGCCACAGTACGAGGAGGTCTGGTCACAGACCAGACTGCCACAGTACAAGGAGGTCTGGTCACTGGCCAGACTGCCACAGTACGAGGAGGTCTGGTCACAGACCAGACTGCCACAGTACGAGGAGGTCTGGTCACAGACCAGACTGCCACAGTACGAGGAGGTCTGGTCACAGACCAGACTGCCACAGTACGAGGAGGTCTGGTCACAGACCAGACTGCCACAGTACGAGGAGGTCTGGTCACAGACCAGACTGCCACAGTACGAGGAGGTCTGGTCACAGACCAGACTGCCACAGTACGAGGAGGTCTGGTCACAGACCAGACTGCCACAGTACGAGGAGGTCTGGTCACAGACCAGACTGCCACGGTACAAGGAAGTCTGGTCACAGACCAGACTGCCACGGTACGAGGAGGTCTGGTCACAGACCAGACTGCCACGGTACAAGGAGGTCTGGTCACAGACCAGACTGCCACGGTACAAGGAGGTCTGGTCACAGACCAGACTGCCACGGTACAAGGAAGTCTGGTCACAGACCAGACTGCCACTGTACAAGGAGGTCTGGTCACAGACCAGACTGCCACGGTACAAGGAAGTCTGGTCACAGACCAGACTGCCACGGTACGAGGAGGTCTGGTCACAGACCAGACTGCCACGGTACAAGGTGGTCTGGTCACAGACCAGACTGCCACGGTACAAGGTGGTCTGGTCACAGACCAGACTGCCACGGTACAAGGAGGTCTGGTCACAGACCAGACTGCCACGGTACAAGGAAGTCTGGTCACAGACAAGACTGCCACGGTACGAGGAGGTCTGGTCACAGACCAGACTGCCACGGTACGAGGTGGTCTGGTCACAGACCAGACTGCCACGGTACGAGGAGGTCTGGTCACAGGCCAGACTGCCACAGTACAAGGTGGTCTGGTCACAGGCCAGACTGCCACGGTACGAGGAGGTCTGGTCACAGACCAGACTGCCACAGTACAAGGTGATCTGGTCACAGGCCAGACTGCCACAGTACAAGGTGGTCTGGTCACAGGCCAGACTGCCACGGTACGAGGAGGTCTGGTCACAGACCAGACTGCCACAGTACGAGGAGGTCTGGTCACAGGCCAGACTGCCACGGTACAAGGAGGTCTGGTCACTGGCCAGACTGCCACAGTACGAGGAGGTCTGGTCACAGACCAGACTGCCACAGTACAAGGAGGTCTGGTCACTGGCCAGACTGCCACAGTACGAGGAGGTCTGGTCACAGACCAGACTGCCACAGTACGAGGAGGTCTGGTCACAGACCAGACTGCCACAGTACGAGGAGGTCTGGTCACAGACCAGACTGCCACAGTACGAGGAGGTCTGGTCACAGACCAGACTGCCACAGTACGAGGAGGTCTGGTCACAGACCAGACTGCCACAGTACGAGGAGGTCTGGTCACAGACCAGACTGCCACAGTACGAGGAGGTCTGGTCACAGACCAGACTGCCACAGTACGAGGAGGTCTGGTCACAGACCAGACTGCCACAGTACGAGGAGGTCTGGTCACAGACCAGACTGCCACAGTACGAGGAGGTCTGGTCACAGACCAGACTGCCACAGTACGAGGAGGTCTGGTCACAGACCAGACTGCCACAGTACGAGGAGGTCTGGTCACAGACCAGACTGCCACAGTACGAGGAGGTCTGGTCACAGACCAGACTGCCACAGTACGAGGAGGTCTGGTCACAGACCAGACTGCCACAGTACGAGGAGGTCTGGTCACAGACCAGACTGCCACAGTACGAGGAGGTCTGGTCACAGACCAGACTGCCACAGTACGAGGAGGTCTGGTCACAGACCAGACTGCCACAGTACGAGGAGGTCTGGTCACAGACCAGACTGCCACAGTACGAGGAGGTCTGGTCACAGACCAGACTGCCACAGTACGAGGAGGTCTGGTCACAGACCAGACTGCCACGGTACGAGGAGGTCTGGTCACAGACCAGACTGCCACGGTACGAGGAGGTCTGGTCACAGACCAGACTGCCACGGTACGAGGAGGTCTGGTCACAGACCAGACTGCCACGGTACGAGGAGGTCTGGTCACAGACCAGACTGCCACGGTACAAGGAGGTCTGGTCACAGACCAGACTGCCACGGTACAGGGAGGTCTGGTCACAGGCCAGACTGCCACGGTACAAGGAGGTCTGGTCACAGACCAGACTGCCACGGTACAAGGAGGTCTGGTCACAGGCCAGACTGCCACGGTACAAGGAGGTCTGGTCACAGGCCAGACTGCCACGGTACAAGGAGGTCTGGTCACAGACCAGACTGCCACGGTACAAGGAGGTCTGGTCACAGTTCAGACTGCCACGATACAAGGAAGTCTGGTCACAGTTCAGACTGCCACGGTACAAGGAGGTCTGGTCACAGACCAGACTGCCACGGTACAAGGAGGTCTGGTCACAGGCCAGACTGCCACGGTACAAGGAGGTCTGGTCACAGTTCAGACTGCCACAGTACAAGGTGGTCTGGTCACTGGCCAGACTGCCACGGTACAGGGAGGTCTGGTCACAGGCCAGACTGCCACGGTACAAGGAAGTCTGGTCACAGTTCAGACTGCCACAGTACGAGGAGGTCTGGTCACTGGCCAGACTGCCACGGTACAAGGAGGTCTGGTCACAGTTCAGACTGCCACGATACAAGGAAGTCTGGTCACAGTTCAGACTGCCACAGTACAAGGTGGTCTGGTCACTGGCCAGACTGCCACGGTACAAGGAGGTCTGGTCACAGGCTAGACTGCCACGGTACAGGGAAGTCTGGTCACAGACCAAACTACCACGGTACAAGGAAGTCTAGTCACCGACCAGGCTACCACGGTACAAGGAAATCTGGTCTCAGTCCAGAATGTCATGGTACAACAATCTTCAGAACCAGTCACAGGAATGTACCAAGAATGAGGTGTATCCCCCTGACGTATGCCGCCGACGCCGCCGACGCCGCCGCCGCCGCCGACACCGACACCGACACCGCCGCCGCCGCTTCATCAAAATAAACTAACAGAAAGAAACAAAATTTAACAAGTGTAACAAAAAAGAAACAATAAAAACAAAAATAAGAACAAGTTTAATAAAAGCAATGCGAACAAAAAGCATAAAACCGCAAATAAGAACAATAGCAAAAACATTAAAAGCAACAAGACCGTCACAAACTTCCCTCAACGTTGCTGCTTGACGCTGCCTCAGCAACTCTGCTCAAATGTATCTCCTACTGGCTCATCAGCCCCTCAAGGAAGGTTCCTTGATGTTGGTGAGGGGCTCTTGATTTAGGGAATTGGATCTGTGCTCCAGTTCCCCGAATTAAGCCTGAATGCCTTCCACATCCCCCCCCAGGCGCTGTATAATCCTCCGGGTTTAGCGCTTCCCCCTTGATTATAATAATAAATACTGGCTCATCAACTGAATTATAAACATTATTATTATTATTATTATTATTAAGAAAAATCGCTGAACATGTTGAGGTGATACGCCTAGAGAATAAGAGTTAAGTTTAATCCGAGGAAGGGGAGGGGTGGCTGCAATTCCTTGGCAGCAGCATCAACACAGCCTCACTGAAGGGACTAAGTAAGCCTCAAGGACGGATGGGGCTCTTAAAACTATTTTTTTTTTTTTTAATTTTCCTGTTTTTTTTTCTGGAAGTATGCATATATGAGAATATGATGCTGTAGAAGGTTCATAGTGATACCCATCAAAAAAAATCCGGTGTGTCAACACTGGTGCAAATGCACAGAACAGTTGAACATAGGAAGTGTTGCAGATGCAGACATATGATTAATAATCTGTTAACCGAACTGTCCGTCTTCATAAAGTATGAAAATACATCGTACTTGTTAAACTTCTGAAAATTATAAAAAAATGTCGTGTCAAAAAAAATTGTTTGAGTTATTTTCATCACAAGGAAATACAAGTGAAGAACAGTATGTTGTGTAAGAAATAATTTTTGTGATTATTGCATAAATAATGAAACTATAACTGCAAATATCTAAATTTTACTTCTAAATCATCCATTTAAACCTCAAACTGGTCTACCTACTAAAATAAGACGTATTGAACAAACTGTCCACAATATACCAAAAACCACATAAAATATACTATTATTAGAAAGGCAAAATTATCTGGCAGATTTTGAAATTTCCAATAATTCAACGTAGAAAAATTATGAACAGAATTTCAACAAAATTTTCCTTGAATTATGGGACTTTTTTTTATTTATTGGAGTAACCAGACCGCCTTCACTAACCAGCACACTCACTCGTCTTGGTTGACGGCCTTATCCCGTGAAGGATACTTGAAGGATATGTTTTAAATGTGTGTGTGTGTGTGTGTGTGTGTGTGTGTGTGTGTGTGTGTGTGTGTGTGTGTGTGTGTGCGCGTGTGCGTGTGTGCGTGTGAGTGTGTGTGCGTGTGAGTGTGTGAGGAGGAAGAGCGACCCTGCCAGAATAAAAGATATCGAGTGTGATCCAGAGATTCTTGTTAAGCGCAAGATGTAAGATATTGTGGAAGATAATCAGAAAGATACAGCACCTGGAGAGAGACTAACAAATGACGTTCTTGTATGTAAAAAAAAAAGTAATGGGCAGTATTCGCATTTTTTACAAAAATGGTTTCACCTGTACAAGTTTTTTTTTATTTTAAGGCAACAGAAATATGGGAAAAAACGTGGTATGACACCGACAAGTTGTGTTATAGACAAGTCAGCAAATGCTTAGCATATATTATGAATATTGTTCAATCGTGAGACTTTGTTGACTCCAAACTTACACTTGTTATCAAAGTCCAGGGACTGAAACATTACCATACTAGGTGTCTGATCATGTATTATGAACTACAATACAAGGTGCTATCAGGAATGTTCTTGGACTGCCGCTGAAAAAAGTATATAGGCTTGTCTAATCACCTAGCTGAAGTCGTCTCCCTGGAAGTACTCTCCTGAATACTCCCCTGAGAAGTGGCGGAGGCAATGATCCCAGCTCCTCTGCCACTTCTCTAAACATTTTTGGAACTCTTATTTCCTAGTAGCGTCTAGCGCGGCCTGCGAGTCTGCTCGAATCTCCCTCACGTCGTTACAACACTGCTCTGAGTGCCATTTTTTATTTTTGGGGGAAGAGAAAGAAGTCACTGGGGACTAGATCTGGGGAAGAGGGAGAGTATTTTTGGCCGGAAAACGATAATCTTTCTGGTCTTCAGTCAGTAGGCACGTCACAAATTTCACAGCCACTCACCTCATGTTTAATTTTTAAGTTCAAATGCTTTGACACGACCCATAAGAATTTCGCACAGTACTTGCAGTGTCCTGGATACTCTGACGACGATCCTCACTTTCTCAATATTGCCTTCTGTTTTTGACATTGATGGACGACGAAAGCGTTCATCGTTCTCAATTGATCTCCGTCCTGCTCTGAATTGAGAAAACTATTGAATACAGCATGTCCAGCCCATTGCTTCATTACCAGATGTATTTTGATTTTATTAATCATTTTCCTCTCCTTCAAACAGAATTACTTACACACACACACACACACACACACACACACACACACACACACACACACACACACACACACACACACACACACACACACACACACACACCTATACACACACCTATACACACCTATACACACACCTATACACACACCTACACACACACACCTACACACACACACCTACACACACACACCTACACACACACACCTACACACACACACCTACACACACACACCTACACACACACACCTACACACACACACCTACACACACACACACACCTACACACACACACACACCTACACACACACACACACACCTACACACACACACACACCTACACACACACACACACCTACACACACACACCTACACACACACACACCTACACACACACACACACCTACACACACACACCTACACACACACACCTACACACACACCTACACACACACACACCTACACACACACACACCTACACACACACACCTACACACACACACACACCTACACACACACACACCTACACACACACACCAACAAACACACACACACCTACACACACACACACACCTACACACACACACACACCTACACACACACACACACCTACACACACACACACACCTACACACACACACACACACCTACACACACACACACACCTACACACACACCTACACACCTACACACACACAGACACACACACCTACACACACACACACACCTACACACACACACCTACACACACACACCTACACACACACACCTACACACACACACCTACACACACACACACACCTACACACACACACACACCTACACACACACACACACCTACACACACACACACACCTACACACACACACACACCTACACACACACACACACCTACACACACACACACACACACACCTACACACACACACCTACACACACACCTACACACACACACACCTACACACACACACACCTACACACACACACACCTACACACACACACACCTACACACACACACCTACACACACACACCTACACACACACACACACCTACACACACACACACACATACGTACACACACACCTACACACACACACACCTACACACACACACACACCTACACACACACCTACACACACACACACACCTACACACACACCTACACACACACACACACACCTACACACACACCTACACACACACACCTACACACACACACACACCTACACACACACACACCTACACACACACACACCTACACACACACACACACACCAACACACACACACCTACACACACACACACACACACACACACACACACACACACACACCTACCTACCTACACACACCTACCTACCTACAACCATAAATAGATGGGTACACACACATGTTCTTTTCAAGGTTCCATCTTATTGCACAGAAAAAAGATCGAAACAGCACACTTACATGACGGTCACAGGAATGACCGACCGCACTGAAACTCTCCACACTACTACACAAAGGAGTGTACTGCGCAGCACAATCTACACCACCGCCACATTTCACCCAGGAAGCACACGATAGTTCAAGTCCAGAAAGTTTTTGATATTACCTCGTAGAGAGTCCTGGGGAGAAGGAAAAGCGAGGTGAGAAGCAGTAGTATGGCAGGAGATTGATTCAATTTGATGGTTGGCCACGACGCCTTGCTTTGTTCAAACTCTGTTACCTGAGGCTTCGTTAATGGATTTCCGTTGTGTAGAAAGTTCACTTTATCAACAATCATTACTTCATCCAGTGTACGGGAAAACTCGCAAAGCGTAAAAATATCACATACAGTCAAGGTGAATGTGCCGGGTTATATGAAATTCCTAGTGGAGATTGTGTTCGAATTTGTCAGAGGAACTGACAGAACCTGTGAACACGCATAACAACATATTGGAGTGAGAGAGATGGGAGGAAGTGTAAAATAAACCCAGTGAGGAGTAGGGGTGCGGTGGGGACAATAAGGGCTAACGCGACGGTCTGGAGTTTTGAGACACTGACCGCGGGTTCTATCCCCTCCCGTGGTATGGTTTGTTTACAATAAGGGAACACTGTATCAACATCCGGGGTCCCAGAGTATTCAACATCTTACCAGAAGATATCAGAAACACGGCTAGGACAAGTGTAGAAGTCTTCAAGAGGAAACTGGATAAGTATCTTCAACATTCGCCAGATCAACCAGGCTGTGATGGATATGTGGGGCAGCGGGCCTCCAGTAGCAACAGCCTGGTTGATCAGGCAAGCACCAGACGAGCCTGGCCCATGGCCGGGCTCAGAGAGTGGATTAACTCTCGAAACTCTTCAAAGGTATATCCAAGGTACAAATATGATTTCAAAACGGTTTGAAAAACGCTGTTGTTGCACACCATAACTCGCATAACCTCTGGTGCAACTTTTGGGTATGTCCTACTTCAACTACCTTAGTGGGGGCCGCCCACTGTGATGATGCTTTCAACCGCTGCATCTCATCTCTCTTATATAATCGATCATCTTCCTGCACATACTTAAGATTCATCAAGACTTATGAGACGAACACCATCTAGGATGAGGGACTGATTACGTCGTCTTCTGAAATTACCTCTTGTTTTGAACTGATTAACCCATTGGTTGGCGAAACGTCTTCAGAGTAAGGTACTCGGGTGTTATACGTGATATTAGTCACCTTTTCGGTATCATATAACTTTATTGCCACCAGAAATGTAATCATTACAAATTCCAACACTATTCTTCAGAACAAAGGAAATTTTCAATTAGCTAAGAAGCCTCTGGCGATAGAGGTGTTGAACAAAGCATATCGTGGCCAACGAATCAAATTGAATCTTCTTCACCTCTCTGCCGCTCCTCACTCTCCCTTCTCCCACCTATTTATTTATTCTCTCCCCTAGTATGTCTGTTGATTTGAAAATGTCTTTTATATCAGTAAAACATTTTTCCTTAATAAAGTTTCTTGAAACTATTCTGTGTGTCAGTTTACATGACGTCTGTTGATATTCATAAAGCATTTGTCAGGATTAGTCTTGTGTTAGGTTAGTGCTGGAGTTCAGTGACATGGCAGTGTAAAGCGGGAAGGACTGTAAAAAGGTATTTGGCATTGTTCCTCACCACACAGATCCATTAACTGGAAAAGCTTGCGCTGATGGCGGCCAACACATCACTGGATTTAAGAATACCTAAGGGCATTGGAGACGTACCTTGTGTGTACGTGTGTGAGTGAGAGAATTGAGATAGAGATAGCGAGAATGAAATAGTGAGAGAAAGAGATAGAGAGTGAGGTAGTGAGTGAGATAATGAGGTAATGAGTGAGAGAATGCGATAGTGTACAAGATGGTCTTGAAGGAAGGTCAGCCAAGTTGTGAGAGCCATGTGTTCTTGTGAAATGCTAACAGTAACAGCTTGGCTGGTCAAGCAGTAACAGTGAGGTCTAGTCTCGCGTAGCTTGCAGGGTAGAAGAACCCACAAAACAGGCTACAGGTATGCCACGGGTATGAAGATGGACTAATGTGACAAGAGGGATCCCACATTAACATGCCTGAATACTGTTCCTGGTATACATACAGTAATCAACATGACAACATATAGTCCGTTGTATCGCTAATTACAGAGAATGTATTTCTAAATGAGAAGAAAAGTGAAGCAAGGGAAAGTTACAAAATAATCTGAAAAGAAACTGCACCAGTAACCAACAGCGAGTGCATGAACAGCGAGTGCACAAGTGCATTGAGAGCGTTTACAAGGTTATGAAGCTTGAGAAAGGAAGAATAAGAGAGGAAACGAGTTTAGACTCAGGAGACCGAGGCTACGAACTGCAGCCAAGACCGACTCAGGACTGAGGTTAAATATCTGAGGCATACGAGACTGACTAAGGGCTGAGGTTAAATACCTGAGACGTACAAGACTGATTCAGGATTGAGGTTAAATACCTGAGGTGTACATCACTGAAATAACTGTGGCAGCACATGCGCTAACATCGAACACAACACTGTCATTGACAAACCTGAGTCTGAAACCACCTCACATAAGTAGGGTCATCCTAGAGTAGGAAGGACCAGCGTAAATCCCACAGTATTATCAAGCATGTTGAGAGGCTGGAGAAATTGAGGGACTTTGCAGGACATAGGCCGATGCACGTAGCTGAAAATGTGTAATACAAATCTGAGAAGCTATTACCAGTGTAGCATTTCTTGTACCAGTGTAGCATTTCTTGTACCAGTGTAGCATTTCTTGTACCAATGTAGCAATTCTTGTACCAATGTAGCACTTCTTGTACCAGAGTAGTACTCTTCTTGTATCAGCATAGTACTCTTGGTGTACCAGCGTAGTACTTGTACCACTTACGCCGGTACAAGAGTACTATCTACCCCAGCCCTGGGTGCTAGGGTAGGCTTGACTCTCACCAAGCGTGTGTACGCGCTTTTGTGTGTGGGGGGGGGGAGGGAGGGGGAGTGGAGAGAGAGAGAGAGGGCAGGTCGTAGAGCTGACTTAACTCAGTCCTCGCACAGCTCTTGCCTCGATCACGCGCACCTACCTACCTCATTTCGCGCGCATATCCCATGCTCTGGTACATATTCTCATACTAATCTACCTATCTACCTGCCACTTTTCGCACCTCCTTTTCCTATCTTCCTGTCTATCTTCTTAATCCCCTTCTTATCTACCTACCTCCTTCCCTATTTCTCTCCCATCTCCTTATCTCAATGTCTTTCTCTCCCTTCATTCTTAATCTCCCTACACTCCTGCCATCCTCCCTACTTTGCTATTTACTCACCTCTCCACCTCTCCTCTATGAACCTCGTGTAGTGTTGCTACGTAACACATTTATTCTGCCGGAAAATGTACATCCAAGTTTCTACAGTTTTCTGACCCAGAATTTGAACGAAGGATTTTTTTTTATGTAAAATGAAGTGTGTAGAAGACAAGTGTAGATACAGTGTACCACTGGGAATATCGTCAGCGTGGAAGACAGGTGTAACAACAGTGCACCACTGGGAATATGTTTAGTGTACAAGA
This sequence comes from Cherax quadricarinatus, assembly GCF_038502225.1. NCBI lineage: Eukaryota > Metazoa > Arthropoda > Malacostraca > Decapoda > Parastacidae > Cherax > Cherax quadricarinatus. The sequence continues at coordinate 1,884,251 of NC_091346.1, forward strand.
CAATTGTTTGAACAGTTTACCACTGGGAATATCATCATTGTAGAAGACAAGTGTGGCAACAGTGTACCACTGGGAATATCGTCAGTGTAGAAGACAAGTGTGGCAATAGTGTACCACTGGGAATATTGTCACTGGGGATTTATTAATTGATAAAACGCGGGAAATTTTAAGAAATTGAAGTGATCTACGTTAGTGGAATACGCAACGGACAATGTGTTGACCGTTAGTGAAATACGCATCTGATAGTGTGTTCTGTGCTAGTAAAATACGTAACTTGACAGTGTAAACATTGGAGAGGGAAGTAAGTTTTATAAAACAGTTGTGTGATGCGTGGAGCAGAATGTTGAGTGCCACGCTAGGAATGAGGAAGGCAGGGAGTCAGTGCCAAGTTCAAGTTCATGGGCACGGGGCATCCCTTCCTGTCCTGCCCTGCCTGTCTGCCCAACTTTCACACCTGCTCATCTGGCTACTGATGTCTCCCTCTGACGTATTGTACACTAAATCTAGTTTTAATTTGGCTTGTTTTCATAATGTAACTAATATCTGAGCTGCTATCGTTGTTGGGAAGAGTGACAGCTGTTATCTGGTATCATCCCCCCTCCCCCCCTCCCCCTCCCCCCTCCCCCCTCCCGCCGCGGATCATTCTCAAACCAGACTTTTTTTTTTAGGCAGGAAAGGAAAAAATATTACACAAAAAGGAAATATAATGAAACGACGAGTAAAGTGCATAGTGAATGAGGGTAGAAGCTTGAAGGATTTACCTACCCTTGGGCAGCTTTCAAAATAGGTTGGACAGATACACGAGTGAGTGAGAGTTGAACCTGCCTAGCACCAGGCCTACTAGTCTTGTTTTCATGTATACTTCTGTATGTTCTGCACTTATTGTATAGCAGTGGTAGTGTTGTGTGTTTGTGTTGACTCATGTTATCTGTTTAGTGTTGCTGTTTTTTCTCTACCTGTGACCTGTTTCCAGAGTTTTCACTGCTCACCCGGCCCAGGGTAAGGTCCAGTGTTGCTGTGTGTTGTCCAGTATTACCATTGTGTTGTTCATCGTTGCTGTGTGTTGTTCAATATTATTGTTCTGTTCATCGTTGCTGTGTGTTGTTCAGTACTATTGTTGTGTTGTTCATCGTTGCTGTGTTGTTCAGTATTTCCATTGTGTTGTTCATCGTTGCTGTGTGTTGTTCAATATTATTGTTCTGTTCATCGTTGCTGTGTGTTGTTCAGTATTATTGTTCTGTTGTTCATCGTTGCTGTGTGTTGTTCAGTACTATTGTGTTGTTCATCGTTGCTGTGTGTTGCTCAGTATTACCATTGTGTTGTTCATCGTTGTTGTGTGGTGTTCACTATTATTGTGTTCATCGTTTCTGTGTGGTGTTCAGTATTATTGTTCTGTTGTTCATCGTTGCTATGTGTTGTTCAGTATTATTGTTGTGTATATACTGTTATGTATTCTTGAGAGTATTGCTGTGTTGTGTAGAGTCACTGAAGGTGGTCTTGGGTGTTGTGTAGAGTCACTGAAGGTGGTCTTGGGTGTTGTGTAGGGTCACTGAAGGTGGTCTTGGGTGTTGTGTAGGGTCACTGAAGGTGGCCTTGGGTGTTATGTAGGGTCACTGAAGGTGGTCTTGGGTGTTGTGTAGGGTCACTGAAGGTGGTCTTGGGTGTTGTGTAGGGTCACTGAAGGTGGTCTTGGGTGTTGTGTAGGGTCACTGAAGGTGGTCTTGGGTGTTGTGTAGTCACTGAAGGTGGTCTTGGGTGTTATGAAGGTAGGGTCACTGAAGGTGGTCTTGGGTGTTGTGTAGGGAAGGTCTTGGGTGTTGTGTAGGGTCACTGAAGGTGGTCTTGGGTGTTGTGTAGGGTCACTGAAGGTGGTCTTGGGTGTTGTGTAGTCACTGAAGGTGGTCTTGGGTGTTGTGTAGAGTCACTGAAGGTGGTCTTGGGTGTTGTGTAGGGTCACTGAAGGTGGTCTTGGGTGTTGTGTAGAGTCACTGAAGGTGGTCTTGGGTGTTGTGTAGGGTCACTGAAGGTGGTCTTGGGTGTTGTGTAGGGTCACTGAAGGTGGTCTTGGGTGTTGTGTAGAGAAGGTGGTCTTGGGTGTTGTGTAGTCACTGAAGGTGGTCTTGGGTGTTGTGTAGTCACTGAAGGTGGTCTTGGGTGTTGTGTAGTCACTGTGGTCAGTCACTGAAGGTGGTCTTGGGTGTTGTGTAGGGTCACTGAAGGTGGTCTTGGGTGTTGTGTAGGGTCACTGAAGGTGGTCTTGGGTGTTGTGTAGGGTCACTGAAGGTGGTCTTGGGTGTTGTGTAGAGTCACTGAAGGTGGTCTTGGGTGTTGTGTAGTCACTGAAGGTGGTCTTGGGTGTTGTGTAGTCACTGAAGGTGGTCTTGGGTGTTGTGTAGGGTCACTGAAGGTGGTCTTGGGTGTTGTGTAGGGTCACTGAAGGTGGTCTTGGGTGTTGTGTAGGGTCACTGAAGGTGGTCTTGGGTGTTGTGTAGGGTCACTGAAGGTGGTCTTGGGTGTTGTGTAGGGTCACTGAAGGTGGTCTTGGGTGTTGTGTAGTCACTGAAGGTGGTCTTGGGTGTTGTGTAGTCACTGAAGGTGGTCTTGGGTGTTGTGTAGTCACTGAAGGTGGTCTTGGGTGTTGTGTAGTCACTGAAGGTGGTCTTGGGTGTTGTGTAGGGTCCCTGAAGGTGGTCTTGGGTGTTGTGTAGGGTCACTGAAGGTGGTCTTGGGTGTTGTGTAGAGTCACTGAAGGTGGTCTTGGGTGTTGTGTAGGGTCACTGAAGGTGGTCTTGGGTGTTGTGTAGGGTCACTGAAGGTGGTCTTGGGTGTTGTGTAGAGTCACTGAAGGTGGTCTTGGGTGTTGTGTAGGGTCACTGAAGGTGGTCTTGGGTGTTGTGTAGAGTCACTGAAGGTGGTCTTGGGTGTTGTGTAGAGTCACTGAAGGTGGTCTTGGGTGTTGTGTAGAGTCACTGAAGGTGGTCTTGGGTGTTGTGTAGAGTCACTGAAGGTGGTCTTGGGTGTTGTGTAGAGTCACTGAAGGTGGTCTTGGGTGTTGTGTAGAGTCACTGAAGGTGGTCTTGGGTGTTGTGTAGAGTCACTGAAGGTGGTCTTGGGTGTTGTGTAGAGTCACTGAAGGTGGTCTTGGGTGTTGTGTAGAGTCACTGAAGGTGGTCTTGGGTGTTGTGTAGAGTCACTGAAGGTGGTCTTGGGTGTTGTGTAGGGTCACTGAAGGTGGTCTTGGGTGTTGTGTAGGGTCACTGAAGGTGGAATATCTTTTGTTAATTTATTCATTAGTTAAAACTCGTCGACCAGGATTTTGATCAAACTAGACCTTCCTAAAGGCCTAAATTGTGACTTTGTTCCAAATGGAAATTCATAGATGGCTTCTAGATGACAATGCCTTTTTGTATCGTCCTCAGCTCTTATTGGTTCATGCAGGTACTTTGTATCGTCCTCAGCTCTTGTTGGTTCATGCAGGTACTTTGTATCGTCCCCAGCTCTTGTTGGTTCATGCAGGTACTTTGTACCGTCCCCAGCTCTCGTTGGTTCATGCAGGTACTTTGTTTCGTTCCCAGCTCTTGTTGGTTCATGCAGGTACTTAGTATCGTCCCCAGCTCTTGTTAGTTCATGTACTTCACATGATTTCCAGTTTTTTATTAGTGTTTGAGGTGGTGCAGGAACCGATAGTATTATTTTGATAACCAGTTTATATAATCGTGGGGCAGTGGTGCTAGCTGCTGCCAACCCCCCCCCCCCTCCCTTCCTCCACAAATGCTATCATCTACACCTACTCTTAGTTCTGCCTGCTTGTTAACCCTCCACACCTGCAACCATCTACACCCACTCTTAGCTCTACCTACTTTTCAACTCTCCACATTTGCTACCATCTACACCCACTGGTGCTACCTACGTGTCAACCATCAGTCACTAGTGGAACTAGTTTCTTGCTCTAGTTTTCATAGTGTCTTAACTGGTAGTATTACTAATGAGGTTGAGAGTACTTGCTGAGCGTCAGTTATGTAAGAGGGTAAATAAGGTACTGATATTCAGGACAGAACTTTTAGTTTGTTGAAAGTGGATCAGTTTACATATAGAAAGGATGCAAGGAAGCTCTGATTTGAGAGTAAATTTGTTAATGAATGAAATCATCTCCCAAGTATTTTGGGTAATAGTCTGTATTTAGCACATTAAATGAGGGCTTACTGTCCCATGCTATCATGAGTATCATGCTGATAGCTTCTCGCTAGGTTGTCATCATACGTTAACCTGTGTGCATGAAAGATTCTGGTGTCGTGACCTGATGGCCCAAACTTGTCAACCACCAGCTTCTTGTTATAGTAGCGAGGAAACTAACCACACCAATTGTCTTCAAAAGGACACCTTACAGACTGATCCAGGTTGTGCTGGTACTAGTACCAATAATCCAGAGGTCGGTCAACTTTTTTGGGCATTATCCAAAACAAATTTGTGTACAGCGAATTTACCCACTAGAATAAAAACTACTTGTTTGGAAAAATATAACTTTCGTAATTTGCCTCGCTTATTAAATAAATTTTTGTGCAATTTTATTTGTATGTTTATTGAGCCTTCATTACCCCCAAGATTTTCATTTTTACCCTCTTTGGGGCAATTTACCCCGGTTCCCCGGGGTAATATGAGAACTGGTCCGGATCCGTGCCGCTGGGGCTATGACCCCTCCCCCTCGTTCCCCGGAACCATCAACAGGTGCATGGTAGCCATGCTAGGCTGGCGCTTCCATAATGGCCATGCACACACTTTCAAAATAATCATGTCACAGAGACAGAACAGCATAAAAATGTTAATGTTAAATTTGAAGGGGCGTCGACTAAGAGTGGCTGCACACTGAACCACTCTATCCTAACCAACTTATTGACAGTTGGTCAAGTGGTTTAGTTTAGTATTAGTTGGGCACACGGATAGTCTTGATAACTGTGCAAAAGAGAAAACGCCACAGATTGAAGCCAAGTGAACACGGTAGTCGGAACAGGTTCGTGGAGATGAGGAGGGTGTCTTGCCAGGGGTGGTGGGGGCTGCTGGAGAGGGGTTATGAGGATGACTGGAGAGGTTGGGGGGCGGGTGGCTGGAGGGGTCGATGGAGAGGGGTTTGGCAGCCAGGGGAAACAGGACGTCTAACCTCCATACAAAAAAAATAAATCCTAACACAGCTTCAGCCATGAATGAAGGAAAATGAGGTTTCTTGTCAACTTGGTATACTGCTAGAACAGTGTCAGTGTTGCTGCTGAGTGCTTTAATACTCACAATATTAAGGTGTTCCATATTCACATGTGTTGTAACACCTATAATTCATACTTCTGATACACTTTTAAAGAGTTTCGAGAGCTTCTCTACTGTCTGAGTCCGGCCATGGGCCAGGCTCGTCTGGTGCGTGCCTGGTCAACCAGGCTGTTGCTGCTGTAGGCCTGCTGCCCCACATATCCATCACAGCCTGGTTGATCTGGTACCTGGTGAAGTTATCTCATCTCAACACTTGCTTTTTTATAATACATGACTTAATGTACATCACGCATGTTACTGTTGTGTGTGCGACTTCCTGCACACCACCTGCACACAGTTCTTGTGAAGGTGGTGTGTAGGGTCAATTTTCTTGTATTCTACAAGTCACTAAACATATTTATAACGACTCAAAATAGTTTGAAACAGCATCCTATTAAATTTTCCCCTGGTAGGATTCCTGGCCATTTTCTTTTCTCATGAACTTGTAAGACTGGAGGTAAATCTTACAAATTTCTTACGTCCAATATACAATTGCTTATTTTCCCGCCTGTTTCTTAATAAATCTGTTTGGCAGTTTAGTAGGCCAGGCCGGAGGAGCTGGACCCGTGGGTCGGGCGATGGTCCTCTGAACCATTATACTAGCTGACATCAGTACTCATGTGACATCAATATTTGTGACATCAGTACTTATATTACATCAATACTCATTCGTGTGTGACATCAGAGTTATTATGCTCCATCAATACTTGATCTTATGTTCTTATATGATATCAAAACTCGTTATGTGACATCAGCCAGACGTACCTTGTGCTATTGTTTCCTCCAATGTGCTTTACGTGGGATTATTCGTTGTACATGAGAATTATTTTTTTTTCTTTTGCTCCTTGTGTTGTTTTGAGGAAGTTGTAAATAGTTTCCTTAAGAGGATTGTTGCTACTAGATGTGTACACGGGTAGGACAGGCTACCAGATGTGTACACGGGTAGGACAGGCTACCAGATGTGTACACGGGTAGGACAGGCTACCAGATGTGTACACGGGTAGGCCAGGCTACCAGATGTGTACACGGGTAGGACAGGCTACCAGATGTGTACACGGGTAGGACAGGCTACCAGATGTGTACACGGGTAGGACAGGCTACCAGATGTGTACACGAGTAGGACAGGCTACCAGATGTGTACACGGGTAGGTCAGGCTACCAGATGTGTACACGGGTAGGACAGGCTACCAGATGTGTACACGGGTAGGACAGGCTACCAGATGTGTACACGGGTAGGTCAGGCTACCAGATGTGTACACGGGTAGGTCAGGCTACCAGATGTGTACACGGGTAGGACAGGCTACCAGATGTGTACACGGGTAGGACAGGCTACCAGATGTGTACACGGGTAGGACAGGCTACCAGATGTGTACACGGGTAGGTCAGGCTACCAGATGTGTACACGGGTAGGACAGGCTACCAGATGTGTACACGGGTAGGCCAGGCTACCAGATGTGTACACGGGTAGGCCAGGCTACCAGATGTGTACACGGGTAGGACAGGCTACCAGATGTGTACACGGGTAGGCCAGGCTACCAGATGTGTACACGGGTAGGCCAGGCTACCAGACGTGTACACGATTAGGCCAGGCTACCAGAGTAACTCCTCTTTCAGTATTAGCAGATACAACATTCAACATTTTCCGCTTACTAAGCTAAGTAATCCCTTCAGATTTACCATTTCGCATAATAATAATAATAATAATAATAATAATAATAATAATTTGTTCAGTTGTATTTAACTTGAATAGTAATTCAGTAAATTATAAAATAGATTGATGTGTGGTACTGTGTATTAATTTTTCGTGTACTGAATGCAGTGGAACGCCAATGTATATTTCCTATGACAAATATACATATTTTGTGTGTTGGTGCATGGCAATTTCAACGCCGTGTAAGTAGTGTAGCGAGGAGCAGTGTGCTGCTGCTGCTACTGTTGCTGCTGCAGTTATTCAAATGAGGAAAACGACACTTATTTATAGTTCTGGACATTATTGGAGGCAACGTTTCGCCACTAGTGTCCTCTTTAATCCTAATACAGAGAGAACTAAGGACGAGTATATACAGTGGCAGGAATCAGATGGTAAGCAGCAAGAGGGTAGTTATAGTGCTTCTACTTAATACTTTACCACCCCCGCCCCCGCCACCTCCCCCCCCCCTCCCCCGCAGCTTATCACCTGACTCCTGCAACTATATCTGTTTAGTTATCTCTGTATTAGGACTGAAGAAGCCACTCATTGTGAAACGTTTCCCTTAATAAAGGTCCTGAACTGTACATAAGTGTCTTTTTCCACATCTTGTTGGTATCACCATACCATTTTTCGCTTCAAATGTGTAACGGAAGCTGTGAGAGCGAGAGGAGGAGATGAACCAGCAAGACTGAACTTATCTTTCTGATTAAGGTTACATAAGGAGTGCCACCAGGGATCAACTAACAGGTGGTACTAACACTGGAGTACATAGTGGAACATGGAGTGAGAAAAGGAGGACAAGGTGCATAACAAACTACACTGATGAACAGGGCATTATGGGGGATTTGGGATTGACCCGAAGAACGTTTAACATTTATGGTAAGTCCTTAAATGTTTGATGTGTTAGATGAAAAAGTGCAAAACACGACAGAGGTATCTATGTTGAATATGATAAAAGAAGACGAGAAAAGAACCATGTAGTTTAACCAAGAATAGTGAGAAGCAGGAGCGGTAGAAGAAATAGTGAGGGGGAAACAACAGAAGACTGGAGGTCTAGGAGAGAAGCAGAGAGGCAGTTTGAATCACGAAATCGTAATACATGATTGCAAACAAAGCACTGACGTGTGAGTTTTTGAACACACTTGCCATGGGTTCAATCCCCACCCGTTCCGTAATTTATAAACAGTTTAAAATTAATATTGCATCAGATGTCAAACTGCAACTGTTACTGGCTCGCAAGTATATTGTATATGAAGAAAACTGTCAAGGATCTGGTAATAAGACGGAAAAGGAAAAAGGCTGTACGGAAACATGAAAGGGTAGTATGATATAAACTGAAGGAAAGATTATAAGTATAGTATTATGAGTAGAGTTGTGAAGAGGCGTGATTCCAATCACTGCACTAGGGAACCAACACAGCAGAGTAAGAAGTGAAGCAGTTGAGAGAGCTGGGCACACAGTAAAAGCAGTAAGACCTAATAGATGGAGCCAACAATGTAAGTGAACTCATAGCAGGAACCATTAACAATCACCGGAGAGGGGCCACTTGCCAGGAATCTGTAAATGCCAACGTTGTCCCAAGGTTCAAAGTAGAAAACGCAGGACTCGTCGACTGTCAGGCGGCGGCTCGTTGCGCACCTGAAGTGTGAAGATTTTATCAATGAAAATAAACACATGTTTCAAGAACGGGAAATCCTCATACAAACTTTGTGAAATTTGATAACAGTTGCACAGACAAAGGAAAAAAGACAATGCTGGGTTTACTACCTACTCGTAGATTGAAGAAAGAATAAGAGAGAGAATACCGTGACTGGAACAATACACAAATAACCCGCACATGAGAGAATGAAACTTATGACGACGTTTCGGTCCGATTTGGACCATTAACTAGTCAGACAGAAGCGCGAAGGAAAGGCAGCCAGTATATATACAAGAAGGGGGAGGAAGGCGGGACAAGTTTTTCTCTGCAGTTCTCTATCAGAAATTAATTCACAAGTTAGAAAAGCAGGTGTAAAAAGGAAGTTGGTGCAGTGGATCAGTAGGTATTTGAAAGTGACGGTAAGAATTGTAGTGGCAAGAGTGTGCGTGGCTTATACCTGTAGAACTGTTGTAGCAAGAGTGTGCGTGGCTTAAACCTGTAGAACTTCCCTCAAGAATCTCCCAGAAAGTTTATTCTAATGCGTCCTTATTTATATGTTAGAAGTAGCGCCTCAGGCAGGTTCAGAAATATTTTCTCACTTCCCTTTTATCAACTTATATTTATTTTGATGATTTTCCTACATATGATACAGGGTTGCGTTTAATGTGTTCTCTTTAAATAGTGAAAATTTAAAAAATAAATAATAAAGAGGGACCGAGAAAAACAAACTTCTTGAAGATCTGGTGAGGCTGGTGTAGTGACTGAACATGTTAGTTACTGGAGTTCATCCACAAGGAACTTAGTATCATAAATATTAGTAAGAGAGTTACAGACTTGAAGGTGTACGAGCCTCTGAGGAGGAAGGCGGGACGGACCCCGCAATTAAAAGAATATTTGTTTTATTAAGTTTTATGCTCTAAACCCGTAGGAATCATAGAGGATTCGAAAATGTTGGATCTGGTAGTTCCCCCGTTTTCTAATAACATGTTCATATTTCCACTATAATCTACCTTGTCCATATTTACTATGGCATTTGCTTTGTCTGTTTCGTAAGGTGAAGTCGAGGATCTTTCCTTAATTCATGGTATAACTTGCATGACAGTTGTGTTGCTCAGACCTCTGCAACACAATTGTCCTCAAAGATTTGTTAAGTTATACCATGAATTAAGGAAAAATCCTAGACTTCACCTTACGAAACAAAGAAGCAAGCGCGATAGTAATTATGGACAGGGTAGATCATAGTGGAAATATGAATATGTTGTTAGAAGAGTGGGGAACTTAAGTGCCCCTTAAGTCAGATGTATTGTGAGGCGACATATGCGAGACTAGGGCACCTCTTACTCGCATTCTGAAACATAAATAAGGAATCCTTCCGATCTATGTGCTCTTGGATTCTTTGATGGACCTTTTCACAAAAAATAGTCCAACGATTTTGCAACGAAGCTTATCGCAGAAATGAGAAGAGTGTAAAATGAGGAAAGGCTAAAAGAACCGAACCGGATAATCCTGGAGGTAAATTAGCTGGGACATGATTACGAAATAGAAAATTGTAAGAGGAATTGTCTGACTAGAGAGAGGCAGACTGAAAGTCAGTGATTGTGTCCAGGGCACGTGTGTAAACTAAGACACACTTCCCACCATTCCCTTCCATTCTCACTTTCCCTCCCCTTCCATCTGCCCCCCCCCCCCCCATATATCTCTAATGCACACGCGCACTCCAGAACGGCAGATGTACTATAGAGTTTGAATTTAATAAATGTCATGTAGTGTAAATGAGTGTAAGCAGCAGACCGCATGATTATACACTGTGATGACATTTTGAAAGTGTTCCTTCCCGAGGATCACTTAAATGAAGCAGCAAGAACCTTAGCTACGACCAGACTCTCTCACTGTCACAAACTTGTTCCATACCACAATAAATTACATCACAGCAATAAATTTCAACATACTATTCACATATATGAATAAGGAAATGTGGAGAATATTGTTAACAACTTTGTTGTAACTCGCTCCACACCTGTCTGGTGTGCCCACGTTAAAAAAACATATGAATAAAAAAATTTGAAGCTTTTGTTCCAAAATTTCTTCTAGAGCTAAAAAAAATTAATCTTAAAAAGGCATTGTTTTCCTTAATGTTAGGAAACAGAGGAATAACAAATAATTCATATTAAGCTTTGTCTAAGGGCAATGTATGGTGTAAATATTATACAGAAAATTCGGAGTGTGGAAATTAGGAGAAGGTGTGGAGTTAATAAAAGTATTAGTCAGAGAGCAGAAGAGGGGTTGTTGAGGTGGTTTGGTCATTTAGAGAGAATGGATCAAAGTAGAATGACATGGAGAGCATATAAATCTGTAGGGAAAGGAAGGCGGGGTAGGGGGCGTCCTCGAAAAGGTTGGAGGGAGGGGGTAAAGGAGGTTTTGTGGGCGAGGGGCTTGGACTTCCAGCAAGCGTGCGTGAGCGTGTTAGGAGTGAATGGAGACGAATGGTTTTTGGGACCTGACGAGCTGTTGGAGTGTGAGCAGGGTAATATTTAGTGAAGGGATTAAAGGAAACCGGTTATTTTTATATAGCCGGACTCGAGTCCTGGAAATGGGAAGTACAATGCCTGCACTCTAAAGGAGAGGTTCAGGATATTGGCAGTTTGGAGGGATATGTTGTGTATCTTTATACGTATATGCTTCTAAACTGTTGTGTTCTGAGCACCTCTGCAAAAACAGTGATTATATGTGAGTGAGGTGAAAATGTTGAATGATGATGAAGGTATTTTCTTTTTGGGGATTTCCTTTCTTTTTGAGTAACCCTGCCTCGGTGGGAGACGGCCGACTTGTTGAAAAAAAAGAAAATTAAGCTTTAAAGCCATATGGGTCATTCAGCTTAAGACGTGGTGGAGGCTTGATCCTCTGTCTGCTGAGCATCAGCAGGAAGATGATGTTATGACACACTTGTTAACTGAACACACTGGTGCTAAATAACAAGTTCTTCACGACCACACTGATGGTAATATGACGCTCTAACTGTTGGTCAGTTGGCAAGAACTCATTTAAAATTAAGTCCTTTCTAAAATTTTCTCTTATACGCTTAGATATATTTTTTTCCATTTATGTGAATGTAAAAATTAATAATTTTGTACCAAAAGAACCTTAGAAAACTTGCCTAACCTTATTATAACAAGCTCAATTTAATCTAGTCTAATCAAACTAAATATATTTTAGATAAGTTTAAAATAATTTAATAATAAACAAACACATTGAAATACATTCTTTTCGTCAGGTTCAGAATGATTTTTGCGAAATTATTTCATACACAAATTTTCGCTTGCCTTATTCGTCAAGAAGAGCGTTGCTATTTAAGCCAAAATAGCAAGTTTTACCTATTCGGCACATTATATATATTTATATATAATTAAGCATAGAAAGTGGAATTGCATGGCCATAACTCTGCTCAATGGGCTCTTAACATAGATTCTGGGCTGGTCGATGCGTTTGGGCAAAGCTACACCTGCTGCCACTGTTCACCTGCTGCCACTGTTCACGCAGCAGTAACTAGCTGGGCTTCAATAAAGCTAAAGACAACAGCTCTTAGTTTTTAAATTGAGTTGTATAAAAAATAATAGGTATTCGCAGGTCACCCTCGTGTGAAACGCCATTACTTCTCGCCTCCCATGCACCATGACTAACCTTTTTCATATCAATGTTCTATAATATTAATTATTTTTGTTGCCTGTGCGTGTCTTCATTCTCCTCAAATTGGGTATCAGGTGGGCACGTTGCGTATTGCTGATGGGCGGTGTACTTATTTAATTGTGGTTGCTGGGGTCGATCCTGAGGTTTCTGGCCCCGCCTCTCCACTATTCAGGACAGACCACACATCATTCCAGGCCTCATGGGGTCTATCAACACTGTTATTTTACATTATTCAGTTCACAGGCTAACAGCTGTTATCCTGCCTGGAGGGTGCTCCCAGGGTCAACGCCACCGCGACCCGGTCCATGACCACGTCTCCGGGTGGATGAGGGCCTTTTCAGCCGTATCAAAACTCAGTCTTTACGACACACAGCACTCAACTAACGTCCTGGTACCTAGTTGGTGTTAGGTGAACAGAAGCAGTGTAGCTGTAAGGACATAACAATTTTACCAAAATCGAACCCAAGTCATTCGGTTGTGAGCCAGAGGTGGCACCACTGAGCTACGGGCTACCTTAAGAGTGATGTGTAGTGTTGCGTGTAGCTCAGCTGTAACATAGGCGCTACACGCACAAATGAACTTCTCTACAAACTAAACTTTAGATAAATGGTTCAAAAAAACGACAGGTTGATTAATGAGACACTGGTGCAACACTTTGGTGTATCTGTTGTGGAAACGTTTCACAAACCAGTGGCTTCCTCAGTCTGGTAGAAAGACGAATATTAGAAGATCAGAAGTTTGAGGTAATCAGTCCCCAGCCTGGAGTCGATGTGATCAGTCCATTATTATTGATAACAAGATACCCAAGTGTTGCAGAAGTCTAAAAGCATATTTTAATCTTTTATTGGGTTTTATTACGATAAACTTTATAAATATTGGGCGATGTTAGTCTAGGGGATTTATATGGAGAATTATACCCAGTTATATCGTAATAAGGAATCATTTCTTTTGTATTGATTAATAGAGAGATCGAAAAAACTCGAAAAATGTATCTTTAATATAACGTAAATAACGTTATTGACTTAAAGGTATTTTAATTGTACCTTTTTCTCAGTAATTATATATAAACAGACTTTATACACAACTTATTAATTACCATGACCTTCATTCTACCTGACTGGGCCTTTAATATAAATATGATCAACAAAGTTACATTAGGTTGTTGACTTAAAATACATGAAGTCTCTTAACAGATGAGCACTTCTGTACAATGAAAGTTTCACAAAAATCTCACAATTTCTGGTGACTTCAGAGAATAAAGCTCTAGACCAATATTATTATTATTATTATTATCAAAAAGAAGCGCTAAGCCACAAGGGCTATACAGCTCTTGACCAATATCTCCTCAATTTAAGTTAATATGAGTAAGTAATGAAGACCGTCTCTCTACTCAGTGTTGCGAATAAGAAATTTTATAAAGAACTTCAGAATGTGGTCTGTTACTATTTTCTTCATAGGCAACAAAATTTTGGATCAGAGTTAGTTAAAGGTATTTTAGAGTCTAGGGGAAATAATTTCGACTGGGAAACTCCATAGAATAATCAAATTTATTAAAGTATTTAAATACAATACTTTATCTTCTCTCTGTACCTAATATTATATCTTAATACTTATGTACAATAAATTTACAATAATATACATATATATTTAGTTCAAATTCATGGAAGTATCACATTAATAAGGAAGATTAATTTTCTTCCTGTAATTAAGTCTTCACTAACATTTACGTCTTTGTCTTAACAAGACTGTGTAAACTCAAACTACAAAATGTACAAGATTCAACAAGACCTTTGAATCCGGCCGTAAAGGAGGTAGAAAGCAAGAGTGTCTGAGAAGACGTATCTCTATGGATCACTGAACTGACCAAGAATATAAATATCAAAACAATCTTCAGAACAATGAGGAACAAGTTATGAGTCAGCTCTAGAGCCTAATTCTCAAACCCATTTAAACTGTATACACCTAAGAGAACCAATATACGATCAGTAGTCAAGGCTAGAACAGGGAGCGGACTGACTACCTGCTAGTCTGTTGACCAGTCATCAGGTTGAATCAGGTGACCCAAACGTCAGTCATCCGGACATAAACAATTGAACAATTTACCTGATGGTTCCGAGACTTTTGTATGCTCTATATACATAAGAAATCCTACCTAACAACAATAATAAGCTAAAAAATCATCGATATCAATAATAATTGTGATAATACCATGGTATATTTTATATATTAACAGATAATAATATAACGCCGAAAGTCTCTATTTTAGCTATAAACGGGGACTTTCGCGCTATAATATTAAATGATAATCATATTCTCTTAAAATAGTTAAGTATCACAGGATGACCAGTCTCCAAGATATAACACCAGAGAGGTGCTGTACTCGACTCCACTCACCTCTGACGTGAGCTCGCATCAGGCGAGTTGTAACCAGAGGTCATACCAACATTAAATGGTTGATACCACTGGTAAATGATTCATTATATATATATATATATATATATATATATATATATAATATATAATATATATATATTGTGCAATAAGATCACAGTAGACAGGTGATACCAGAATATGCAAAACAACCACTGTGAAAGAATAGTGAAATTCCAAGCGCTTTCGTGACTTCTCACATTATCAAGGAACTATGTGATAGTTCCTTGATAATGTGAGAGTTAGTGAGGTTAGTTTACGTTAACTTAGAATAATAAGTTTTCAATAATATTGGAAGAAATCAATGAACTGTAACTTCAAGTTAGTTGCAGATCAGGCTGATCAGACCTGATGGTCTGATGTGGGACCAGGACGATGGGGGCGGTGGCCCCCTGAGTCTATAAGGTAGCATTTGGAGGACAGGTTGACGTACTCGCTCATTTTAAGACATAGCTGACATGCTCACTTCCCTGTTTTACCACCTCTTACTATATATTCCGGCGGTAATGTAAATCAGATATGGGGTGGTGGTGTAAATCAGATGTGGGGTGGAAATGTAAATCGATATGGGCGTGATGTAAACCTGGCTGGGGGAGGGTGAGAAAAAGTGTGGGAAGGAATATTAGGGCAGGACAGGAATGTGCGTCGCTCCAAATTGGCAAAGGACGAGAGGTCAGGAACCCAGAAGAGAAATGGTAAGAGGTAATATTGCATTACTTTTATTCGTGTATATCATACTGGACACGTATGACAGTGTAAGCTGGTAATACCACCTAGGTAACACGTATGACAGCATAAGCTGGTAATACCACCTGGGTAACCCGTAGTCCCTTCCCCGTGGCTCCTTGTGTACGCTGCAGCAACTTAAGTTCCCAGTTGAAGACAGCCAGATGTGTGCATTTGTATAAGAAGTGTATTGAAGTCTTGGTTCCTCCACACATTGAGACATCTCTTATTCATTGTAAACTTCCTTTTCACTGATCGTACTTGGCATCATCTGTTGAACCTCTTGTTCTCGTAGGGAATAAAAAAAATTGAGTCTACCTAGAGGTTCTGGGAGTCAGCGCCACCGCGGCCCTGTCCATGACCAGGTTTCCCGGTGGATCAGGGCCTGATCAACCAGGCTGTTACAGCTGGCCGCACGCAGTCCAACGTACGAACCACAGCCCGACTGGTCGGGCACAGACTTTAAAAATTTATCCATCTTCCTCTTGAAGACGACCAGGATTCTGTTGGTAATCCCTTTCTGCATGAAGAGAGGTTGTTGAACAGTCTTGGGCCCCTGCCACTAAATCAGTGTTTTACTGTACTCAAGGCACTCCTGCTTTTCACTGGGGGTATGTTGCACCGTCTGCCGAGTCTCTTGTTTTCGTAGAGAGTAATTTGTGTGTGCAGATTTTGGGCCAGCTCCTCTAGGATTTTTCAGATGTAAATTATGCTATACCTTTCTTGCCTTAATTACATGGAGTACAGGTCAAGGGACTTCAAACGTTCCCTGTAATTAAGGTGATTGAGCCTGTACATGCAGTGAAGGTTCTCTGTACATTCTCCAGATCTGCAATTTCGCCTGCCTTGAATGGAGCTGTTAGTGTGCAGCAGTATTCCAGCCTAGAGAGAAAAATTGACTTAAAGAGGATCATCACTGGCATGGCATCCTTTGTTTTGAAGGCTCTCATTGTCCATCTTATGATTTTCCTCTCAGTTGTGATAATGATACTGTTGTGATCCTTGAAAGTGAGATCCTCTGACATCATCACTCCTAAGACCTTCACATTAGCTTTTCCCTCTATTGTGTGTTTAGCATTTGCTTTATTCTCCGTTTTAACTTTTATTTCCTGAAGTTTACCATTAGGGAGAAACTGAAATTTGGGCTCATTGGAGGACTTGGTTAATATCTGCTTGGAGATTACCGTGTCCTTAATGGATGACACACTTCAAGAGTTCAGTATCGTCTGCAGAGGAAGACATGGTGCTGTGGTTTACATCTCTGTCAGATATGAGGATGCAGGCAAGTACTGTACCTCTTGGAAAAGAGCTTTTCACTGGAGCAGCCTCCGACTTCGTTTACTGTTCATCTTCGTGGTCTGTTGGTTAGAAAGTTAAAAATCCTTCTACCCATTTTTCCAGTTATTTCTTGAGCACACATTTTGTGCGCTATTACCCCATGATCGCGCTTGTCGAAGGCTTCTGCATTCTGTTTGTCCTCCATTTCATCGAAGACCATCTCGTGTGGTTCAGTAGGTAGGAGAGGCAGGAGTGATTTGCTCTAAACCCGTGTACAGTTGTTGAGAATCTAAATTGTTGGCGCTCTTGCTTCTTAGAACCCTTTCAAAGATTTTTATGTGGGACGTTAGAGCTGTTAGGCCAGTAGGCCTGCTGCAGTGTTCCTCGATTCTTATGTTCTTATAATTCTATGCAAGTGCTTTATTCCCACCTTTGTTGAGTGGGGCTATATCCATTGTTTTTATCGACTGTGGGATAACCCTCGTGTCTAGGCTCCCTCTCCATATCTTTCTTATTGCATGTGATAGGGTCTTCTTGCAGTCTTGGTGAACACGGAGTTCTACGAATCTGAGCCTGGAGGAGAGTGCATAGGTATATTGTTAGCGGCTTTTTTAAGGTCTAGTGAAGTTAGGGTTACCTCAGAAATTTGGTATATATTGACTGTTTTGAGTTTCGTTCATAAAAAAACGTTCGGATTGTCGATCTTTAATCTGACTTACGGTTCATTAAGTTAAGCACTGGGTCATATTGAGACTTTAGTATTTCTCATTTCATTGCTATCATCACTAAATCTTATCATCTTTGAGCGAAAGCTCGATAGTGGATGCGGTTTTTGCCTTGGTTGTCTTCTGACTCCAGAATGATTTATTTAGCCTAACTTCAGTATTTTCTGCTTCCACATTTCAGATAGTCTGGCCCCCTTGAGAAGCTGATCTTGTAGAGGGCGGGTGTCTCTGCGTCTAGTTTAGATCAACATTTCTTTTTCCTTAGGGAAATTTGCTTTGAGCATACTTCGACTGTTACAGAGTTCATCTTTTCAAGACATTGGTTGGGATCCATGTTATTAAAGATACCTCCCGAGCATGTTTAATGAAGGACATGGTTTATTTGATACCAGTTTTTTTTTCTGTTGCTAAAGTAAAAATTGGCGAAGGGCCCTTCATCACTGTTTGCATTTTGCTGATTAGGACCCCTGTGGAAACATTATTCGTGTAGCTTTTTAGTTGTGTGGTCACTAACTGGGAAGGTGAAGTTTTGTGGAGGACCAATCAGTAGGTGGAGAGTGTGGATGTTTAGGTTGTACACCAGACGATAACATAGCTTATGTACATTTATAGACGGCTACACACAAAGATTGTGTGTAGTGATGCGAGTGTGTGGTAGCAGCTTGTGGTGCATGTAGTGATGGTGATGAAGTTTGTGGTTGTGATGCAGTGTTATTGGTGATGGGTAGGGGGGTTACGGTGTTTGTGATGGTGGTGATTGTGTTGGTGTTGAGTTTGGTGTAAGAAGCATCACCAGCAGCAAACCTCCATGCTGAGGCTTGTAACTTTCGCGATCCCAGAAGTATGTCAGTGGTTACCCACACACACCCGCCCTCCCCTACCCTCCCCTCCCTACCACAGCTGGGGCATCATGCCCCAACCTCCACTACCACCACCCCACCCATCAATAACCACAATCCTACACTGCTCATAACCACCACATATCTCGCACCACTCAACACCATCCCACACCACCTATCAACGTCCCATTACCCTCACCATCTCATACCACCCATTACCACCACAACACGGGTACCACCACCACCACCACGATCATGGAGTGATAGCGCACAGAATGAAGGCCATGAGCATTACGGGGAAGGTAGGCAGATGGATTTTTGGTTTTCTAACACACACAACACAAAAAGCAGTAGTGAACAGGGCAAGATCCAGCATCAGCGAGGTCTAAAGCTCAGTGCCCCAAGGCACTGTCCTGGCACCTCTGTTGTCCCTCATCCTCATAGCAGACATAGACAAAAACACCCGGCACACTTTTGTATCATTTGCAGATGACACTAAAATAAGCATGAAAGTCAGTACGGTAGAGGACACTGAAAAAGTACAGGAAGACATAAACAGGGTTTTCCAATGGGCAGTGGAAAACAACATGACGTTCAATGGTGATAAGTTCCAGCTGCTTAGGTATGGAAAGAAAGAAGAACTCAAAAGGAGCACTATATACAAAACTCAAGAGGGTCACCAAATAGAACGTAAGGAACACGTAAAAGACCTAGGAATAATTATGTCAGCGGACCTTTCTTTTAAAGACCATAACAAGACAAAGATCACGACAGCCAGGAAGATGACGGGGTGGGTATTGAGAACTTTCAAAACAAGGGAAACAATGCCGATGGTGACATCTTCAAATCGCTAGTGCTCCCTCACTTAGAATATTGCTCATTGCTGACGGCCGCGTTCAAGGCAGGAGAAATATCGGAGCTGGAACAAATACAGAGATCGTTTGCGGCTCACATTGAGCCAGTCAAGCACCTAAACTACTGGAAACGCCTGCAAGTCTTGAACATGTATTTATTGGAGCGGAGAGAGAGGTACATGATAGTATATACCTGGAAGGTACTCGAGGGCTTGGTCCCAAATCTGCACCCTGCCATAACATACTGGAGTGAGAGATATGGGAGGAAGTGTAAAATAAACCCAGTGAGGAGCAGGGGTGCGGTGGGGGACAGTAAGGGAACACTGTATCAACATCCGGGGTCCCAGACTTTTCAACATCTTACCAGAAGATATCAGAAACACTGCTGGAGCAACACTGGTACCACCACCACAACAACACTGGTACCACCACCAGCACCACCACAACAACACTGGTACCACCACCAGCACCACCACAACAACACTGGTACCACCACCAGCACCACCACAACAACACTGGTACCAACACCACCACCACAACAACAACAATGGTACCACCACCACAACAACAACAATGGTACCACCACCACAACAACAACAATGGTACCACCACCACAACAACAACAATGGTACCACCACCACCACAACAACAATGGTACCACAACAACAACA
>NC_091346.1:1909081-2021581 GCF_038502225.1 Cherax quadricarinatus
GCATGGTTGGGTGTGATGGCCACGTGGACAGCTAGTACAGCATGGTTGGGTGTAATGGCCACGTGGACAGCTAGTACAGCTTGGTTGGGTGTGATGCCCATGTGGACAGCTAGTACAGCTTGGTTGGGTGTGATGGCCATGTGGACAGCTAGTACAGCATGGTTGGGT
Organism: Cherax quadricarinatus; assembly: GCF_038502225.1. Classification (NCBI taxonomy): domain Eukaryota; kingdom Metazoa; phylum Arthropoda; class Malacostraca; order Decapoda; family Parastacidae; genus Cherax; species Cherax quadricarinatus. The sequence continues at coordinate 1,909,250 of NC_091346.1, forward strand.
GTGATGGCCATGTGGACAGCTAGTACAGCATGGTTGGGTGTGATGGCCATGTGGACAGCTAGTACAGCATGGTTGTGTGTGATGGCCACGTGGACAGCTAGTACAGCATGGTTGGGTGTGATAGCCACGTGGACAGCTAGTACAGCATGGTTGGGTGTGATGGCCACGTGGACAGCTAGTACAGCATGGTTGGGTGTGATGGCCATGTGGACAGCTAGTACAGCTTGGTTGGGTGTGATGCCCATGTGGACAGCTAGTACAGCTTGGTTGGGTGTGATGGCCATGTGGACAGCTAGTACAGCATGGTTGGGTGTGATGGCCACGTGGACAGCTAGTACAGCATGGTTGGGTGTGATGGCCACGTGGACAGCTAGTACAGCATGGTTGGGTGTGATGGCCACGTGGACAGCTAGTACAGCATGGTTGGGTGTGATGGCCATGTGGACAGCTAGTACAGCATGGTTGGGTGTGATGGTCACGTGGACAGCTAGTACAGCATGGTTGGGTGTGATGGCCATGTGGACAGCTAGTACAGCATGCTTGGGTGTGATGGCCATGTGGACAGCTAGCACAAACAACCTAGTTGCAGGTGATGCAAAAGCAGTACTTGGAAAGTTTATTGAAAAGTTGGGCGTACGAATTACTTTTAATATACCTTTGAAGGATTTCGAGGTTTACTGCTCCCGCCGCCCAACCCTGGGCCAGGCTTGTCTGTTACTGTCTGTCTGCTGACCCACATCCATCACAGCTTGTTTGATCCGGCATTTGCTGAAAGTATTTGTCTAGTTTCCTCTTGAAAACCTTTACACTTGTCCCAGCAGTGTGTTTTTATATCTTTTGGTAAGATGATAAATAGTAGGACTCTGGTGGCCTGGTGGTTAACGCTCTCGCTTCACACGGTGAGGGTCTGGGTTCGATTCCCAGCCAGAGTAGAAACATTGGACGTGTTTCTTTCCACCTGTTGTCTATGTTCCCCATCAGTAAAATGGGTACCTGGGTGTTAGTCGACTGGTGTGGGTCGCATCCTGGGACACTGACCTAAGGAGGCCTGGTCACAGACCGGGCCGCGGGGGCGTTGACCCCCGGAACTCTCTCCAGATAAACTCTCCAGATAAACCAATGTTGATGCATTGTTCTCGCACTATGCCCATGGCTACCCAACATTTTACTGGGTTTATTTTTACATTTTCTTCCATCTCTCACACTGGTGTATTATAGGGGTGTGCATATTTGGGATTAGGCCCTCGAGTACTTTGTGTATACGAAGTGCTATGTGAAAGTTCCTGGACTGCAGCAGCAGAAATGCCTAATCACCTAGTTGAAGTTGTTTCCCTGGAGGTACTCTCCTTGTGAGACTGTACATTGACCACAGCGCCTCTGCCACTTCTCTAAGCATTTCTGCAACTCTTCTTCCCTAATGACGTCTAGCGTGACCTGCGATCCTTAATCGTCTCCAAGTCGTTAAAACGCTGCCCCTTTGAGTGTCATTTTTATTTCTGGGAAGAGAGAGAAGTCACAGGGAGGTAGATCAGGGAAGTAGGGAAGGACCGCCATGTTTTTGGCTAGAAAACAATGTTACCTCTGGATACTCTGACAACGGTCTTCCCGAATAACTTCCTCATTTTTTCAATATTGATGTGTGTTTTTGGCACTGATGGACGAGCAGTGTGTTCTTCATCCTCAGCTGACCTTCGTTCTCCTTTGAATCGAGAAAACTGTCCAAAACATTGGGTCCGACCTGTTGCTTCATTGCCAAATGCTTGCTAAAGCATTTTGCGAATTTCACTAGTCGTTTACTGTGCTTGAGACAATTTCACACACACACACACACACACACACGGGGCCAGGAGCTGAGTCTCGACCCCTGCAACCACAATTAGGTGAGTACACACACACATACATGCTATTCTGCTGTTCTCTCTTTTAAATATTAAATTTTGTTACACAGTCTCAACAATGCACTGACAACAAAAATGCCTATCTAATTTCAGTGGAATGACCGACCGCACTGAAACTTGCCTCGTTACTTCACAAAGGAGTGTACTGAGCTGCTACAGCACGGTGTTTCACCCAGGAAACTCCCAAAATTTCGAGTCCGGGGACTTTTTGATAGCACCTCATATATTATGATCCATTTCTCTGCTCCAGCAACTTCGTATTTAGGACTCTGCAAGATTCCCAGTAGTTTAAATGCTTTATTGGTTCTGTGAGGACCATAAATTATTTCTTATCTGTTCTATCTCTAATCTCTCTTTCCTCGAGTAGAGCTGTCAACACTGGACAATATTCTGTGCAAGAGAGCAAACACAATTTGAATACTGTCACCATTGGCACTGTTTCCCTTGTTTTGAATGTCTTCATCCACCTCAGTCATTTTCTTCGTTGTCGTGGCATTTACCTTGGTATTCTTTGACAAAAAAGGTTAGTGGACATAATTACTCCCAGGTCTTTCATGTTTATTTTATTGGTAATCCTCTTGCGTTTTGTATACAGCGTCCCTCTTTTAATTCTTCATTCTCTCCATGTCTTAGTAGTTGGAAGTTTTTGCCATTGAAATTCATGTTATTCTCTGCTACACTTATTTCCATGTTTTATACCAAGGTGATTTTCATTCTTATTTGGTATCCGCAAATTATGATGCACAGCTGTAGCAAATGTTTTCAACGATGTCTCCTATGATAAGAGTAAAGGCGTCAAGGCAGTGCTCTGGAGAACTAAGTTTTTAACTTTGATAATGCTGGATTTTGTTGTTAATATAACTCGTCGTGTTCTGTCAGAGTTGAATATCTATTTGCTTCTTTCCTCTGTTATACGTATTGCCACATTTTGTATGTAGTCATCCCATGGCCGGTTTTCAGGAGTAGAGAAACTCGCGGATCTCATCAAAAGTATATCAAAGGCATAATCACATCAGTTAAATGCCTTTGCGAAATACATTTATTCCACATCTGCGGTTTGGTTTTCTTCTAATGGTTCCATAATTCTGTCATAGGGGTATAGTAAAGTCGGTGCCGGATCAGCCGGGCTGTGGCTCGTACGTTGGACTACGTGCGGCTAGCAGTAACAACCTGGTTGATCAGGCCCTGATCCACCGGGAGGCCTGGTCGTGGACCGGGCCGCGGGGGCGTTGATCCCCGGAACACCCTCCAGCTAGAGACGGGCGTGATTTTAATGCCCTAAATCCATGCTGGTTTGGGGTTGAACCGATTGTGGTGGTCCATAAATATGCAGTTTGGCATCTCGTCACCAGGTTCGATTTGGCATCTCGTCATAGGTTCGATTCCCACCCGTTCAGTGATTTGTTTGTAATCGCGTTATAACAATTTCGTGACCTAGGATTACTGGTCTGTAATATTTGTCCAGTGCTCTTCTGCCTCCTTTATTTAAGAGAATTGTGTTCGCACTCTTCAAGGCCTCTGGGATTTCACGTAGATCTAAGCTCTAAGTGCTCGTGCTAGTGGTATTTTGCACTGTCATTGCTTGGCACTGTTTTACAGGTATAACAGGAGGGATGATGTTAGTGTTACTGGCTGCAGTATCCTCGTCGTGAGGTGAATGGTGGTGATGCTGTGGAAAAAGTTGTACTCGACTGTCAGGTTGTGTGGCAGCAGGACTACACTAAGTGATGGCACCTGTCAAGTGTGTTCAGCAGCAGCAGCTGCTGTCAACACTGACGGCTAAATCCTAAGTACCTGACATATCTTTTGTACACCAAGCACAGTCGTAGGTTGTTACTCTGCCTATCAGCCTGTTGAACCCCCAAGCAGCCTGTTGAACCCCCGACAGCCTGTTGAACTCCCCCGGCAGCCTGTTGAACCCTCAGCAGCTTGTTCATCCTAGGCTGCCAGTTCAAGCCACAAGAACGTGTTCAGGTAGGCAGGAAGGAAGGAAGGTAGGTGGATAGGGAGGGAGGTAGATGGGAAGGTAGGGTTGTGGGTGGGAGGTAGTATAGTGACACATCAGGCCAGGCGGCAGAAGACCTGCTTGCACACACCAGCCAGTCGAAGGTCGCTGTTCCAGCTCTTCCTTTTGCCAGTTGCTCTCTATCTTGGCATTCACTCCCCCCACCCCCTCTCTTTGTCTTTTTCTACTCAACGATTACTGATGTGCCCAATTTTGCTAAATGAAAAAAAATATATATATAATCAAAAGAAGAGACAGAAGGGAAGGTGTGGCAAGAACTGCACTGTACTGTGGCTACACTGCGCCTTATAATACACTGACTGTACAACTAGATGCTCATTGAGAAGTGAGGATCAGTATTTTCCTAAGGATATACAATAAATAGTGATTATTGACTGATTATGATTGAGGGAATGGCAACAGTTGAGAAGAGGATGTTGAATAACTGAGAGGGTAGGAAGGCAGGTAGGAGTGAAACCCTCCATGCAGAGATGTTTATAAGAGAGAACAGTGTTTAGGACTAGTTAAAAGAACACAAGAAAAGTGGTGATGGCTGTAGTGGATATGTGGGTCAGCGGGCCACCACCAGCAACAGCCTGGTTGACCAGGCAATTACCAGACTAGCCTGGCCCATGACCGGACTCCGAGAGTAGAAAAACTCTTGGAACTCGTCAAAGGTAAAGGATAAGAAGGTGTGAGAGAGGAAGTAAATCTGTTTATTTATAAACCGAAGGGAAATGAAGCAAGGAACTGGACTATGAGGTTAAAATAAGGAAGAATGAAGGAAAGAAAGTAAATTTGAAAATTAAGAACTGGTAACTGTTACATCCATATATGAACTCGGATCTGTTTCCCACCACGAACCTTGGGACATACAGCATGCCAGACCCAGAGGAAAGAAATTATATAAAAAAGATAAGGCAGAGAAACTGGGACAGAATAGCAGCAGTTGTCAGGTGATCTTAACCCTGTTTGGAGATAGCAGGGAGAGGCAGACCCTTCCACTTTGTGTGTGGGATGTGCCACCCTGAGAGATGGTAATGCCCAAGTAATAGTAACTGCTGCCTTTGAAATTGTCTTGACAATATCCTCGTCGGCCTATTGAAGCCTCCCAGCTCAGGCTGACAAATACTAAGTATGTGACCCATCATGTGTGATGTAATATGACAGGGGTTACTGGTTTTTTGTTCCTACTATATACCTGTCATATAGACTAGGGTAGCAGCACACTGCTGATGTATCTAATTTTGTAACTGAAAAAATTCTGGCTATGCCCCACTTTAGCGTAGTAACTTTATAAATCTACCTTCTTTCCCCCCCCTCCCCCCGTCAACATTATACACTTCCCACAACTGACGTCTAGCCTCCCTCTCCCACACTAACACCCCTATAGACAAGATTCTCAGCCACTTCGGTTCATACAAATGCATTCCTTCAACAGAACGGTCTTAACACTGCTAAACTGCCTATCTCCACCTACCACCCAGATGACTTTCTTCCTTCCCTTTTACCCCCCTCCCCCCCCCCAAAAAAAAAAAAAAGAGAACACTAACCTTGACGCCATAACCAAGCGTAAACACCAGCTTAAGCACCCAATTTACCCCCATTTACATGACCCCTTGTACATCCCCCAAAATCCACTCTTCCCATAATTGAAGATGTGTTGCTTCACCCTGCCCCCTATCTTCCCCTGCCCCCTATCTTCCCTTGCCCCCTATCTTCCCTTGCCCCCTATCTTCCCCTGCCCTGGTGTGCCCTGCAGCCCCGCAACACACTGCAGGGTTGGGCACGACGGTAGTTTTTTTTTCAACCCTTAATGTTGTAAGTTGTATTTTGCGTGTTTTAATGTCGGTGACCTTATTCATTAATTTATTCTGAATGTATTTATATGTTATTAGTGTTTTTTTGGATTGTTACTGGATGGTTGTTCTTGCTCAGTAATTATTGTTACTGGATGGTTGTTCTTGCTCAGTAATTGTTGTTACTGGATGGTTGTTCTTGCCCAGTAATTGTTGTTACTGGATGGTTGTTCTTGCTCAGTAATTGTTGTTACTGGATGGTTGTTTTTGCTCGGTAATTGTTGTTACTGGATGGTTGTTCTTGCTCAGTAATTGTTGTTACTGGATGGTTGTTCTTGCTCAGTAATTGTTACTGGATGGATGTTCTTGCCTGCCTCACATGGGCTTCCGGGCTGAGGGACTGAGCACCTCAAACCAAACTCTCCACTTCCCACACTGTCTCCGGTTTTAACTTTGCTTCTGTACTCTACTGAAGAAGCCTGAAGCGCACGCAAGACGTTTTGACAGTGAAGATATCCAAGTGCTGCACATGCGTCTTATTCTTCAACCACTGGTTAACTGGTGCTATATTGTATACCCGTGGTTAAGCAACCACGGGTTTTCCAGTGTTGTACAGTTATTTTGTGCCTGTTTAGTATCAACATCCCGTTGGCTTAACAGAGCAAGGCTTTCCATCTTATTTAAATAAATGATATATTTAAATGTCCACAAAAGGAAATAGTATATATACAATGTGTATATATATACAGCGGACATACACTACATCGTATATATGCATTTCATTAAGTCCCTGTTTTGTAAATTATTGACTTGGGGTGAAAAGGTTATATGCAGCCTTAATGATCCTCATGTACTCGATTAACCAACCCCCAAGCATCAGGTTCTGTCGTCGGGTGAATCACCAGTCAGTAAGCCAAGAAGGAACAGCAGACAGCAGTGAAACACCATGTGCAGTGACCAGAGTCTCGGTGCTGAGGATATTGAATTAGTGACGGTATTGTCAAGCACTGTCAACGTAATGCAGTGACAGTGTTGTGAGAAACTGCAATCATGATAGTGATGGCTAGTGACAGTTGCATGAGCACCTGTCAGTGATTAGATAGTTCTTAGTGAATTAGTGTCGAGGAGAACTGCAACAGTGATCTCTAGTAGACTAAAATCAGAAATACTAACAGGAGATTTAGAACTATTATTGTCTCAAGATTATAGACGATGGTTGCTTTCAACAGTGTACAGTGTTCTCTATCTCTTCCCATCATCATTGTGCTCTAAGTGACCTAGTTTCCTTTTCCTTTATTGTCTCAGGGTGGAGTGAAGGGAGTGGAGGTTCATCCCCTCCATCTGTGAATTACAATGAATCTCCCTCCTAGCCCATCTCCCACCACATTTTCTTTTTTCTTCAACATCCTGCAAGAAGCCAACTGGGAGGAATTTGTTCCAAAAGTGCACACGGAAATTACTCCCTACGAGAGCAAGAGGCTTGGCAGACAGCACAACACAATTCAAAATTAAAGCAGGAATAGACAGAGTACGCTAAAAGATAGCTCAGGATGTAGACCTATGGACTGATCACATCGACTCCAGGCTGAGGGACTGATTACTTCAACCTTCTCCTGAACTTCAACCATTGTTCTCTGCATTGGACTGTGGAAGTCACTGGTTGGCGAAACGTTTTAACAATAAAGATTGTAATAAAGTTGGTAGATCACTTGGAGGGGGTGTCGTAGCTTTGCCACCACTCACGCAGATCCTTAACCAGAGGCCTCCAGAGGGCAAGTGTACTCGAGCCGACTGAGGCTTCGTGAGCTTGCCTTGTCCCTGGCTTAGGACTTCCTTTATCGGTAGTAGAGTTCACGGAAGCAATTCTGCGTTAAGGGCTTGCGATTTCAGTACGGCCCGCCTGAAAGCTGTTGAAGAATTACGAACCTTTGCCGTAGGGAGCTGTGTTGATGCCCCTCCCAACAAAGTTATAATTCTTCCCAAACAGCCTGGTTGCAGCTACCGTCTCCCCCTAAAGTACTTTCACAAGCTAACACCTCAGAGTCGCCATATCGCTTCTACCACTTCCAATAAAGGATCTTAAATCCATGACAAACCTGCCAATTCCACGAACCAGGTCAATGCAGGTTTAGTACTACTACCCTGTGGAGGCTGTGACAAGATTCTACGTAGGTGAAACAGCAAGAAAACCTCCCGACACCCACCCGGGCCTCAATGAACACATATACGCATGTAAGGAACGACAACTTAAACAACGCCTGTGTATTAACAATCCGAAATTCCTCCACCAATCATCTTAAGATGAAAATCAGATACGTTTCCCAATTAGTTAATGGATAAAAGAAAATAACTCCGCCACACGCATAGCGCCTTCGAATCAGCACTGATCTCCGTTTCTGAATACAATTTAAACGTTATAAACGGTGCAGTTACCATCATTCCGGGGAAAGTCCTTAGCTAAGGGAATCCTCCTGGAAAAACAGTAAACCCTTACATCTGGTCCATACGTCTTCCTGTTATGCTACACACAAAGCACAGAGAGTGAACACTGAAACAAGCTGCCTCATTCCAATTTATATTTGTCCAACCTATTTTTATGTTACCCAAGTAATAGCTTTTATATCCTTTTACTCATGTACGAATTAATTGCTCTACCATATTGTATTACTTTTGTCACTACCACTACTACTACTACTACTACTACTACCACTAGTGAACATCGAAATGGTACCTCACTAGTATTGCACCTCACTCAGAGCCTTTATATACCCTCTGTGTCCATGTATTGTTTGTAATGGCTTGATAAAGCTCCTGGAGAGCGAAACGTTGCCACAATAAATGTCACATTAGTTGCACTTGTGTCCTTTTACTTTACAACAATAAAGATACCAAAATGTTGCACAAGTATCTTATCACAACTCAGCGTGTTTATAAAGGGATGAAGCCTTCAACACCTTCATACATAGAGGGAGATGCCAGCAGATCCCTCGATGTCTTCAAGAGGGAAGCGGATAGCTTCAAGTTAATTACATAAGAACATAAGAACGAAGGAACACTGCAGAAGGCCTACTGGCCCATGCGAGGCAGGTCCAAGTCTCCTACCGGCTTAAGCCAATGCACCCAACCTAGTCAGGTCAGGTCACATTGACTTAAGGGAGGAACACGGCAACCGACCTGGTAGCACAAGCTATCAGGTCTAACTCACACCCACCCACATCCACTCATGTATTTATCCAACCTATTTTTAAAGCTACACAACGTTCTGGCCTCTATAACGGTACTTGGGAGTTTGTTCCACTCATCCACAACTCTATTACCAAACCAGTACTTTCCTATATCCTTCCTGAATCTGAATTTTTCCAACTTAAAACCATTGCTGCGAGTCCTGTCTAGGCTAGATATTTTCAGCACACTATTTACATCCCCTTTATTTATTCCTGTCTTCCATTTATACACCTCAATCATTTTTTTTTTTTATTATCACACCGGCCGATTCCCACCAAGGCAGGGTGGCCCGAAAAAGAAAAACTTTCACCATCATTCACTCCATCACTGTCTTGCCAGAAGGGTGCTTTACACTACAGTTTTTAAACTGCAACATTAACACCCCTCCTTCAGAGTGCAGGCACTGTACTTCCCATCTCCAGGACTCAAGTCCGGCCTGCCGGTTTCCCTGAATCCCTTCATAAATGTTACTTTGCTCACACTCCAACAGCACGTCAAGTATTAAAAACCATTTGTCTCCATTCACTCCTATCAAACACGCTCACGCATGCCTGCTGGAAGTCCAAGCCCCTCGCACACAAAACCTCCTTTACCCCCTCCCTCCAACCCTTCCTAGGCCGACCCCTACCCCGCCTTCCTTCCACTACAGACTGATACACTCTTGAAGTCATTCTGTTTCGCTCCATTCTCTCTACATGTCCGAACCACCTCAACAACCCTTCCTCAGCCCTCTGGACAACAGTTTTGGTAATCCCGCACCTCCTCCTAACTTCCAAACTACGAATTCTCTGCATTATATTCACACCACACATTGCCCTCAGACATGACATCTCCACTGCCTCCAGCCTTCTCCTCGCTGCAACATTCATCACCCACGCTTCACACCCATATAAGAGCGTTGGTAAAACTATACTCTCATACATTCCCCTCTTTGCCTCCAAGGACAAAGTTCTTTGTCTCCACAGACTCCTAAGTGCACCACTCACTCTTTTTCCCTCATCAATTCTATGATTCACCTCATCTTTCATAGACCCATCCGCTGACACGTCCACTCCCAAATATCTGAATACGTTCACCTCCTCCATACTCTCTCCCTCCAATCTGATATTCAATCTTTCATCACCTAATCTTTTTGTTATCCTCATAACCTTACTCTTTCCTGTATTCACCTTTAATTTTCTTCTTTTGCACACCCTACCAAATTCATCCACCAATCTCTGCAACTTCTCTTCAGAATCTCCCAAGAGCACAGTGTCATCGGCAAAGAGCAGCTGTGACAACTCCCACTTTGTGTGTGATTCTTTATCTTTTAACTCCACGCCTCTTGCCAAGACCCTCGCATTTACTTCTCTTACAACCCCATCTATAAATATATTAAACAACCACGGTGACATCACACATCCTTGTCTAAGGCCTACTTTTACTGGGAAAAAATTTCCCTCTTTCCTACATACTCTAACTTGAGCCTCACTATCCTCGTAAAAACTCTTCACTGCTTTCAGTAACCTACCTCCTACACCATACACTTGCAACATCTGCCACATTGCCCCCCTATCCACCCTGTCATACGCCTTTTCCAAATCCATAAATGCCACAAAGACCTCTTTAGCCTCATATCCCCCCTAATTCTACGTCTTTCTAGAGAGTGCAGATTCAGGGCCCTTAGTCTATCCTCATAGGGAAGGTTTCTGATACATGGGATCAACTTTGTCATCCTCCTTTGTACATTTTCCAGAGAATTTATATCCATTCTGTAATAAGGTGACCAAAACTGTGCAGCATAATCTAAATGAGGCCTAACCAAGGATGTATAGAGTTGAAGAACAACCTGAGGACTCCTATTATTTATGCTTCTTGATATGAAGCCAAGGATTCTATTAGCTTTATTGCGAACACTTATGCACTGTTGTCTTGGTTTCAGATTACTGCTAACCAGAACTCCTAAATCTTTTTCGCAATCCGTAATATTAAGATCTACATTATTTAGTTTATATGTGGCATGGTTATTGTCCTGTCCAACATTTAGAACTTTGCATTTGTCTATATTAAACTGCATCTGCCACTTCTCCGACCACTGCATCAGTCTATTCAAATCTTCCTGGAGTGCTCGAATGTCCTCGTCAGAATGAATTCGACGGCCTATTTTGGTGTCATCGGCAAACTTGCCGATGTCGCTCTTTATGCCCTCATCTATGTCGTTTATGTAGATTGTGAACAGCAGGGGACCCAACACTGACCCCTGTGGAACACCGCTCGTGACACTTCCCCACTCTGATTTCTCCCCATTTATGCAAACTCTCTGCTGCCTATTTGTCAACCATGCCTCTATCCAGGAAAAAATTTCTCCTCCTATTCCATGTGCTTTAATTTTCCTCAATAGTCTCTGATGTGGGACCCTGTCAAAAGCCTTACTGAAGTCCATATACACAATATCATATTCATTACCATGATCTACCTCCTCAAATACCTTAGTGAAAAAAGTTAATAAATTCGTAAGGCAGGACGGATCACCCGGATTATCTACGGTGGATTCCTTGCGACTATCGCACCAAGAGCCTGGTTAATGAGGTCAACCAGGAAGCCAGGTCTGGGATCGTGACACGGGGTCGGTGACCCACGGAATAGTGTTAAGGTAATTTTCAACCATCCACGCTGGCGTGAGGTTCTTGGATGAAGTTGGTCACTGAAATACACCTTACACAAATTGTTGTTTGCAAGAGAGTAAAATATAGCCAAAGTTCCTCCAGTGAGTTCCTGATAATACTGGACTGCGTGCAGCTAGCACCAGTAGCCTGAATGATCGAGGTATCAACCAGGAGACCTGGTCTAACAATGAGCCGCGGGAACCACCGCCAGGTAGACGCATTTTTCGGATAGGCTTGCGGATTTAGTCTCCATTGACGGAGCGTAAGAGCCTGCCTGACCTTCAATGTAATCTCTGCTTTGTGTAATTCACCGTGGCTTCCTCCTTCACCCACCACACATGCTCTCTCTCTCTCTCTCTCTCTCTCTCTCTCTCTCTCTCTCTCTCTCTCTCTCTCTAAAATGTAATATCGGCCGTGTCGGACCTTCAGATGTTGAGTGCAGTAGACGCAAAGGTAATTGAATAGTTGGTGGTGGTTGGAAGGTGGGCGAGGAGGGATTTAGCAGAGGGGGGAGGGAGGGATACAGGGGTAGAAAGGAGGGAAGTGAAGGACATGGAGTAAAAGCGGAGAGAGGAGAGGAGAGCTTCTTAGGGGCAGATAGGGAAGGGAGGTGAGGGAGGGAGGAATTTAGACAGGAGAAGAGGGAGGAACATAAAGAAAAGAGGGAGGGAGATATTTAGGTTTCTCCCATTAACACCATTAGGGAGACATGGAGGCCTGGCCCCCAGGCTGGGCCGCAAGAGTAGGAAAACTCTGGAAACCGGTGAGAGGTTAATTACAGGCACGGTGATACCTTCCACTCAACACTTCCAGCAGGTACGGGAGGTTTCTGACACTATTTGACAGGTCAAAAGAATTGAAGTTATTTAAACAAAAATCCCTGGATGCGATGCATAACAGTGGGCTAATACACACACCTATTTTTTTTTCTGCTAGGTGGACAGGGCAGAAGGGAAGGGGAGGTTAAGAGAAGAGATAATAGGTTTGTTTCTCCGTGCCACGGAATCTTAACCCGGGAATTGCGACTCAGAGCAATGTTCTCAGCAGGGTTTTTTTATTTAGCAAAATTGGGCACGTAAACAGCCTGAGTTAGGAGGATGGGAGAGAGAGAGAGAGAGAGAGAGAGAGAGAGAGAGAGAGAGAGAGAGAGAGGGAGAGGGAGGGGGAGAGGAGGAGCATAGGGGAGGGAGAGGGAGGGGGAGAGGAGGAGCATAGGGGTAGAGAGGAGACGAGACGAGGGGAGGGAGGAAGGGACTAAGGAGTAGAAAAAAAAAGGTACGAGGGGTAGAGCGAAGATAGGAGGGTGGGAATGGGGTGTGAAACGGAGGAAGTGGAGGATGGAATGAAAGTGCACAGTGGGAGACTCCTTGTTACTGTGTGCTGGTAGTTACACTGTTACTGTGTGCTGGTAGTTACACTGTTACTGTGTGCTGGTAGTTACACTGTTACTGTGTGCTGGTAGTTACATTATTACTGTGTGCTGGTAGTTACATTGTTACTGTGTGCTGGTAGTTACATTGTTACTGTGTGCTGGTAGTTACATTGTTACTGTGTGCTGGTAGTTACATTGTTACTGTGTGCTGGTAGTTACATTGTTACTGTGTGCTGGTAGTTACATTGTTACTGTGTGCTGGTAGTTACATTGTTACTGTGTGCTGGTAGTTACATTGTTACTGTGTGCTGGTAGTTACATTGTTACTGTGTGCTGGTAGTTACATTGTTACTGTGTGCTGGTAGTTACATTGTAAATGTGTGCTGGTAGTTACATTGTTACTGTGTGCTGGTAGTTACACTGTTACTGTGTGCTGGTAGTTACACTGTTACTGTGTGCTGGTAGTTACACTGTTACTGTGTGCTGGTAGTTACATTGTTACTGTGTGCTGGTAGTTACATTGTTACTGTGTGCTGGTAGTTACATTATTACTGTGTGCTGGTAGTTACATTGTAAATGTGTGCTGGTAGTTACACTGTTACTGTGTGCTGGTAGTTACATTGTTACTGTGTGCTGGTAGTTACACTGTTACTGTGTGCTGGTAGTTACACTGTTACTGTGTGCTGGTAGTTACATTGTTACTGTGTGCTGGTAGTTACATTATTACTGTGTGCTGGTAGTTACATTGTAAATGTGTGCTGGTAGTTACACTGTTACTGTGTGCTGGTAGTTACATTGTTACTGTATGCTGAAAGTTACATTGTTACTGTGTGCTGGTAGTTACATTGTTACTGTGTGCTGGTAGTTACACTGTTACTGTGTGCTGGCAGTTACATTATTACTGTGCTGGTAGTTACATTATTACTGTGCTGGTAGTTACATTGTTACTGTGTGCTGGTAGTTACATTGTTACTGTATACCGGTAGTTACATTGATACTGTGTTGGTAGTAATTACATTGTTACTTTGTGTTGGTAATTACATTGTTACTGTGTGCTGGTATTTACATTGTTACTTTGTGCTGGTATTTACATTCTTACTGTGTACTAGTAGTTACATTGTTTCTGTGTACTTGTAGTTACATTATTACTGAAATTGTTATTGTGTACTGTTAGTTACATTATTACTGTGTACTGGTAGTTACATTGTTACTATATGCTGGTAGTTATGTGGTTGTGTTGTATTGGTAGTTATATAGTTGTGTTGTGCCGGTAGATATATGGTTGTGTTGTGCTGGTAGTTATATGGTTGTGTTGTGCCGGTAGATATATGGTTGTGTTGTGCCGATAGCTATATGGTTGTGTTGTGCTGATAGTTATATGGTTGTGTTGTGCCGATAGCTATATGGTTGTGTTGTGCCGGTAGATATATGGTTGTGTTGTGCTGGTAGTTATATGATTGTGTTGTGCTGGTAGTTATATGGTTGTGTTGTGCTGATAGTTATATGGTTGTGTTGTGCTGATAGTTATATGGTTGTGTTGTGCTGGTAGTTATATGGGTGTGTTGTGCTGGTAGTTATATGGTTGTGTTGTGCTGGTAGTTATATGGTTGTGTTGTGCTGGTAGTTATATGGGTGTGTTGTGCTGGTAGTTATATGGTTGTGTTGTGCTGGTAGTTATATGGTTGTGTTGTGCTGGTAGTTATATGGTTGTGTTGTGCTGGTAGTTATATGGTTGTGTTGTGCTGGTAGTTATATGGTTGTGTTGTGCTGGTAGTTATATGGTTGTGTTGTGCTGGTAGTTATATGGTTGTGTTGTGCTGGTAGTTATATGGTTGTGTTGTGCTGGTAGTTATATGGTTGTGTTGTGCTGGTAGTTATATGGTTGTGTTGTGCTGGTAGTTATATGGTTGTGTTGTGCTGGTAGTTATGTGGTTGTGTTGTGCTGGTAGTCAGGTCCTGTCATCATTAAAGGTAGTGCCATTTTCTCTAGTGCTACTGTTAATATTTTCTGCTGGATTCTTTGTGATGGTCTGAACACACAGGTTCAACATAGCTACTGAACACACAATTTCAACATAGCTACTGAACACACAGGTTCAACATAGCTACTGAACACACAGGTTCAACATAGCTACTGAACACACAGGTTCAACATAGCTACTGAACACACAGGTTCAACATAGCTACTGAACACACAGGTTCAACATATCTACTGAACACACAGGTTCAACATAGCTACTGAACACACAGGTTCAACATATCTACTGAACACAGGTTCAACATATCTACTGAACACACAGGTTCAACATATCTACTGAACACACAGGTTCAACATATCTACTGAACACACAGGTTCAACATAGCTACTGAACACACAGGTTCAACATAGCTACTGAACACACAGGTTCAACATAGCTACTGAACACACAGGTTCAACATAGCTACTGAACACACTGGTTCAACATAGCTACTGAACACACGGGTTCATCATAGCTACTGAACACACAGGTTCAACATATCTACTGAACACACGGGTTCAACATAGCTACTGAACACACGGGTTCAACATAGCTACTGAACACACGGGTTCAACATAGCTACTGAACACACGGGTTCAACATAGCTACTGAACACACAGGTTCAACATAGCTACTGAACACACAGGTTCAACATAGCTACTGAACACACGGGTTCAACATAGCTACTGAACACAGGTTCAACATAGCTACCTGAACACACAGGTGCGATGTAGCTGCCTGAACACACAGGTTCAACATTGCTACTGAACACACAGGTTCAACATGGCTACTGAACACACAGGTTCAACATGGCTACTGAACACACAGGCTCAACATTGCTACTGAACACACAGGTTCAACTTAGCTACTGAACACACAGGTTCAATATAGCTACTGAATACACAGGTTCAACATTGATACTGAACACACAGGTTCAACATTGCTACTGAACACACAGGTTCAACTTAGCTACTGAACACACAGGTTGAACATAGCTACTGAACACACAGGTTGAACATAGCTACTGAACACAGGTTGAACATAGCTACTGAACACACAGGTTGAACATAGCTACTGAACACACAGGTTGAACATAGCTACTGAACACACGGGTTGAACATAGCTACTGAACACACAGGTTGAACATAGCTACTGAACACACAGGTTGAACATAGCTACTGAACACACAGGTTGAACATAGCTACTGAACACACAGGTTGAACATAGCTACTGAACACACAGGTTGAACATAGCTACTGAACACACAGGTTGAACATAGCTACTGAACACACAGGTTGAACATAGCTACTGAACACACAGGTTGAACATAGCTACTGAACACACAGGTTGAACATAGCTACTGAACACACAGGTTGAACATAGCTACTGAACACGCAGGTTCAACATAGCTGCTGAACACGCAGGTTCAACATAGCTGCTGAACACGCAGGTTCAACATAGCTACTGAACACACAGGTTCAACATAGCTACTGAACACACAGGTTCAACATAGCTGCTGAACACAAAATTGAATATTTGACGCTGACTACACACGCAAGTCCCTCAGTTCAGACTTACGCATTACATTACTTCATGTATGAAACTCATGTGATTGAACATGACAGTGTTGAACATGACAGTGTTGAACATGACAGTGTTGAACATGACAAGGAAACAAAGCTACCTTTTGAAGAGTAAGACATGTGCAACAGTTGGTGTCTTTATAGTTGAAACGTCGGCTTCTTCAGTCAAATACAGAGGCACGAGGCGAGGCAGCGAAGTCATGCAGTCAACCTGCTACCCTGTTCCATAGAATGTGACGATTCTATAGAGTAGGTTAGCAACAGTCTGCGAGTGTTTCCAGTGTAGCTATCAGTAGCATTGTCAGTATACCTACAGTGTAACTAGCTGTCAGCTTAACTTTCAAGGGTGAGTGGACACCTCAAAATTACCTCAGCACACACTGGCATATACGCTGCTGCTGTGATTAAAGAGTTTGCTGCTGAGGCGTAACGTCACTTCAATAAATATAGCCATGTGTATGTAGTATGTGCGTCTTTGTTAACTTCTCTGTATTGTATACCACTAATACAATATTAAAAAGTAGAGCAACACACTGCTGTTGTTGCCACAAAGTGACTATCATAGTAAACAGCAGCACTACACGAGTGTTCAAGTTTGTTCAAACATGTCTTCACCTGAAGTACATGTCTAGTACTAGTGTCAGCATAGACACTCTTGAAACTGGTCTGCCAGAGATTAGCAGGAAGAGGGGGAGGGGGAGGGATGTTATGCAGCAGGGAGTGAAGAATTAGCAGTAGCAGCAGCAGCAGGAAGAGGGGGAGGGGGAGGGATGTTATGCAGCAGGGAGTGAAGAATTACCAGCAGCAGCAGCAGGAGGAAGAGGGGGAGGGGGAGGGATGTTATGCAGCAGGGAGTGAAGAATTACCAGCAGCAGCAGCAGGAGGAAGAGGGGGAGGGGGAGGGATGTTATGCAGCAGGGAGTGAAGAATTAGCAGTAGCAGCAGCAGGAAGAGGGGGAGGGGGAGGGATGTTATGCAGCAGGGAGTGAAGAATTAGCAGCAGCAGCAGCAGGAAGAGGGGGAGGGGGAGGGATGTGCAGCAGCAGGAAGAGGGGGAGGGATGTGCAGCAGGAAGAGGGGGAGGGGGAGGGATGTGCAGCAGCAGCAGCAGGAAGAGGGGGAGGGATGTGCAGCAGCAGGGAGTGAAGAATTAGCAGCAGCAGCAGGAAGAGGGGGAGGGATGTGCAGCAGCAGCAGGAGGAAGAGAGGGAGGGATGTGCAGCAGCAGCAGCAGGAAGAGGGGGAGGGATGTGCAGCAGCAGGGAGTGAAGAATTAGCAGCAGCAGCAGGAAGAGGGGGAGGGGGAGGGATGTGCAGCAGCAGCAGCAGCAGGAAGAGGGGGAGGGGGAGGGATGTGCAGCAGCAGCAGCAGGAAGAGGGGGAGGGGGAGGGATGTGCAGCAGCAGCAGCAGCAGGAAGAGGGGGAGGGGGAGGGATGTGCAGCAGCAGGGAGTGAAGAATTAAGGACAGGAAGAGAGAAAATAAAAAAAATGTAATAATGAGGTCTGGAAAGTGTTCGTTGTAGTCGGGGAAAAAATCTTCTTAA
The DNA here is from genome assembly GCF_038502225.1 of Cherax quadricarinatus. Classification (NCBI taxonomy): domain Eukaryota; kingdom Metazoa; phylum Arthropoda; class Malacostraca; order Decapoda; family Parastacidae; genus Cherax; species Cherax quadricarinatus. Next base: position 1,927,341 of record NC_091346.1, read on the forward strand.
ATTATTCCTCTTCCTCCTCCTCCTCCTCCTCCTCCTCCTCCTCCTCCTCTTCTTCCTCCTCCTCTTCCTCCTCTTCCTCCTCTTCCTCATCTTCTTCCTCCTCCTCCAACTTCATTCTCCTTTTATTCTTCTTTCGCTGTCGTCTTTCTCCTTGATGTTTTATCAGGAATTTTTGTGACACTGGTATAATGATCCACTCAGTAATGGTATAATGACTTAGTAATGGTATAATGACTTAGTAATGGTATAATGACTCAGTAATGTATAATGACTTAGTAATGGTATAATGACTCAGTAATGGTATAATGACTTAGTAATGGTATAATGACTTAGTAATGGTATAATGACTCAGTAATGTATAATGACTCAATGGTATAATGACTCAGTAATGGTATAATGACTCAGTAATGGTATAATGACTCAGTAATAGTATAATGACTCAGTAATGGTATAATGACTCAGTAATGGTATAATGACTTAGTAATGGTATAATGGCTCAGTAATGGTATAATGACTTAGTAATGGTATAATGACTTAGTAATGGTATAATGACTCAGTAATGGTATAATGACTCAGTAATGGTATGATGACTCAGTAATGGTATGACTTAGTAATGGTATAATGACTCAGTAATGGTATAATGATTTAGTAATGGTATAATGACCCACTCAGTAATGGTATAATGATTTAGTAATGGTATAATGGCCCACTCAGTAATGGTATAATGACTTAGTAATGGTATAATGACTTATTAATGGTATAATGACCCACTCAGTAATGGTATAATGACTCAGTAATGGTATAATGACTCAGTAATGAGATAATGACTCAGTAATGGTGTAATGACTTAGTAATGGTATAATGACCCACTCAGTAATGGTATAATGATTTAGTAATGGTATGATTTAGTAATGGTATAATGACCCACTCAGTAATGGTATAATGATTTAGTAATGGTATAATGACCCACTCAGCAATGGTATAATGACTCGGTAATGGTATAATGACCCACTCAGTAATGGTATAATGACTTAGTAATGATATAATGACCCACTCAGTAATGGTATAATGACTCAGTAATGGTATAATGACTCAGTAATGGTATAATGACTCAGTAATGGTATAATGACTCAGTAATGGTATAATGACTTAGTAATGGTATAATGACTTAGTAATGGTGTAATGACTCAGTAATGGTATAATAACTCAGTAATGGTATAATGACTTAATGGTATAATGACTTAGTAATGGTATAATGACTTAGTAATGGTATAGTGACTCAGTAATGGTATAATGACTCAGTAATGGTATAATCACTTAGTAATGGTATAATGACTCAGTAATGGTATGGCTCAGTAATGGTATAATGACTCGGTAATGGTATAATGACCCACTCAGTAATGGTATAATGACTTAGTAATGGTATAATGACCCACTCAGTGATGGTAAAATGACTCAGTAATGGTATGACTTAGTAATGGTATAATGACTTAGTAATGGTATAATGACTCAGTAATGGTATAATGACTCAGTAATGGTATAATGACTTAGTAATGGTATAATGGCTTAGTAATGGCATAATGACCCACTCAGTGATGGTATAATGACTCAGTAATGGTATGACTTAGTAATGGTATAATGACTTAGTAATGGTATAATGGCTTAGTAATGGTATAATGACTTAGTAATGGTATAATGACTTAGTAATGGTATAATGGCTTAGTAATGGTATAATGACTCAGTAATGGTATAATGACTTAGTAATGGTATAATGACTTAGTAATGGTATAATGGCTTACTAATGGTATAATGACCCACTCAGTGATGGTATAATGACTCAGTAATGGTATAATGACCCACTCAGTAATGGTATAATGACTTAGTAATGGTATAATGACCCACTCAGTGATGGTATAATGACTCAGTAATGGTATGACTTAGTAATGGTATAATGACTCAGTAATGGTATAATGACTTAGTAATGGTATGACTTAGTAATGGTATAATGATTTAGTAATGGTATAATTCGGTAATGGTATAATGGCTTAGTAATGGTATAATGACTTAGTAATGGTATAATGGCTTAGCAATGGTATAATGACCCACTCAGTGATGGTATAATGAATTAGTAATGGTATAATGACCCACTCAGTAATGGTATAATGACTTAGTAATGGTATAATGACCCACTCAGTAATGGTATAATGACCCACTCAGTGATGGTATGACTCAGTAATGGTTTGACTTAGTAATGGTATAATGACTCAGTAATGGTATAATGACTCGGTAATGGTATAATGACTTAGTAATGGTATAATGACTTAGTAATGGTATAATGGCTTAATGGTATAATGGCTTAGTAATGGTATGACTTTGTAATGGTATAATGACCCGCTCAGTAATGGTATAATGACCCGCTCAGTAATGGTATAATGACCCGCTCAGTAATGGTATAATGACCCGCTCAGTAATGGTATAATGACCCGCTCAGTAATGGTATAATGACCCGCTCAGTAATGGTATAATGACCCGCTCAGTAATGGTATAATGACCCGCTCAGTAATGGTATAATGACCCGCTCAGTAATGGTATAATGACCCGCTCAGTAATGGTATAATGTCCCGCTCAGTAATGGTATAATGACCCGCTCAGTAATGGTATAATGACCCGCTCAGTAATGGTATAATGACCCGCTCAGTAATGGTATAATGACCCGCTCAGTAATGGTATAATGACCCGCTCAGTAATGGTATAATGACCCGCTCAGTAATGGTATAATGACCCGCTCAGTAATGGTATAATGACCCGCTCAGTAATGGTATAATGACCCGCTCAGTAATGGTATAATGACCCGCTCAGTAATGGTATAATGACCCGCTCAGTAATGGTATAATAACCCGCTCAGTAATGGTATAATGACTCGCTCAGTAATGGTATAATGACTCGCTCAGTAATGGTATAATAACCCGCTCAGTAATGGTATAATGACCCGCTCAGTAATGGTATAATGACCCGCTCAGTAAAGCAGCAGTGCTGGGTATCCAAGTCATAATACAAATATTACATCTTTCTGTATTCTACTTTACTTCCTCTCTTCCTCCTCCCTTTCCGCTTCCTGTTACCTTTTATTCCTACTCCTCGCTCACTCTTGACTTTTCCTTCGCTTACACTTAACTGCAGTTGCTCACTACACACTCAGCTTGAGTGTGTGTTGAACAAGAGGACGGATACTAGAGTGAGAAAATACGTATGATAACTAATCCAGAGAATAAAAATATTTAATAAGCGAGACGCATGGGTAGTGAAGGTGTGACTGGGATAATTGGGGGAGGTAGAATAAAATGATGCCAGAACAAGACATGATGGTAGTAACCAGGTGGTTTTAATTAGTGGTTGCTGGTGGGTTTATTCTCGTTATCAGAGTTTATCTTGACATGTTGAGACCTATGTCTTATACTAGCACATTCCCGCCTCCTTCCTCTCCATTCAAGTAACATTAGTACATATTGGTTTTAAGATTTTCACGACCTTCTCCCCAAGCCAGGAAATCGAACGCTTCACCTTTCGTTTGTGAGCCGAATGATCTGCCTGCTGAGTAGCTACTAACTGTCGACAGCGACTGGTGTTGCCTCTGCTGTAGACGTATAGTCGTAGAGGTGGTAGTAATGGTAGACAGGTAGTGGGGAGCACGGCTGAAGGAATATTGAACTGCATTCAAGATTACCACTGGAAGTGCAGCGTTAGAGTGAGATCTGTAGACCTCGTGGTTATATCAGGTTTAATTAGGGTCGAGGAGCGTTGCACTTTTACCTTACGATTGGTAAGGTAAGAGTACAGCACAACGCAAGAGTACATTGCATGGTTCCTGATGACGCGCACTCGTGTCATCAGGAGCCATGCAATGTTGCAAGACAGCAACAGATAGGAAGGGAAATTTTCTGAGGAAAGGCAGAAGGTATCAGTCTCGGCCAGCCGCCATTGATGCTTTCTGCCTTGCCTCAGAATTTTCCCTCCTGCCTGTTGCTGTTTTGCAACATTTCATGACTCCTTATGACGCATGAGAGTGCGAAAGATCTAGAGCTAAAGATTTCCATCCACATGTGGCTTGTTCTGCATTGTTAAGATCGTCTGTAATTGTATTCCACGATTGATGTATAACTGCTCTGTTATCAGTGTGTGGAGGACTGCATTCGAAGGTCTTATTGTTGTTACGGTAATCCTTAAGAACTTGTGAGAATGTGGTAGTCTGTCCGATGACGGACTATGGTTAAGCTAGGGCTAGTGGTCGCACCCAGTGGTCCATGGCTTAAAATACTAGTGTGGTGGTGGGCGGTGAAGGACGGCATTCCCTGGGGATGGGTGGGCGGGCGTTTGGTCGGGCGGGTGTGGACATGGTGGTGGAAGATGGGTTGGGCAGTATGAGAAATGGTTTAGGCCGTTGGGGAGTGTTAGGCCACAACTGGCGTTTTAGTCAAGGTTGGCATGTATAGCTGAGTGTGTGTTGCTGGCAGGGAAAAATATGATCTTACTACACGAACAAGATATGTAATGCTTATTTTTCAAGAGCATTGAGGTAGAGCGACTGTTCTTTCGTGTTGACACTGTATCTGGGCTGAGGTACAATCTTAGTTTTTAAACCATATTAGTCTTTACACTGTAACCATTACCCCAGAGGTCTGTCATAAAAGTATACTCTAGTCCAAAAATAGTGAATGGGAATCGTAAAATATTTTACTGGGGGCCCTCTCTGCGCTATGAACATAGTTTGCCAGAAGCCAAGGCCATTAAAAAATGTTTGAGGAGATGGTAGGGTGGCAGCAGGAGAGAGCCGTGAGAGCAGCCCATCCCTCAAGTAAGTTTATTCAGGTATACACAAATACAGTTACATAGATTATCATACATAGCAGTATATGTGTAGAGAACCTAGGATAACCTAACTTGAACCAGGCAAACACCAGACAAGCCTGGCTAATGACCGGGCTTCGGGAGTAAAAACAAAAAATCGAACTCGTCAAAGGCATATGAAAGGTGAAGGTATAACTAACGTGGTGACACCATCTTTCTGAAACTAGGGACTCGGGTATACGTAAGCCTCCCGTTAATGTTATTTTGTTTTTGTCACTTAACCACAAGTAAATATAGACCGATTTACGTTAACCAAGTCCTTAGGTAACTTTGATAATGGGTTGGGCGAATATTTTTTAGTTGGTATGGGTTTGAAAGAACCTGCCAAGTGTGGGCCAGTAGGCCTACTGTTTTTGTAGAGGCTATGATCTGTCAGAAATTTTGCGAAAACCATCCTGTTTTGAGGAGCGCCATTGGTAGGGGCGCCATTGGTAAACTAAGGGAAAACAGCCTTCAAGAGAGAGCTGGACAGATACCTAAAGTCAGTGCCGGATCAGCCGGGCTGTAGCTCGTACGTTGGACTGTGTGCGGCCAGCAGTAACAGCCTAGTTGATCAGGCCCTGATCCATCGGGAGGCCTGGTCATGGACCGGGCCGCGGGGGCGTTGATCCCCGGAATAACCTCCAGGTAACCTCCAGGAGGACAGGTTGGGAAAAGAAGGGAAGAGAAAAGTAGCAGCAGGCGAGAGCTTGAGAGGAGGGTAGGAAGAAGCATGTATGGGTGTACTTACTGATCAGTTTCTCCCCACCTTCCTCCCCACACGTGTGTACATGCTGTACAAACAATTTCTCTCTGCCTGCCTCCCCCACACTTGTTGGTCTGTCAATAGAAAGTGCTACTAGCTCCATTCTTCCTTCACTTGTTAAACACCCGCCATTTTTGTAAACAGATTTTCTCATTGAGTACATGACTCATTCTCTAGTGTTAGCTGAGTTCTAACACTGACAAAGCACTAAAATCATTCGGGTATTTAATTTCTTGTTATTTAACAGATTTCAGCTGCCCTAACAATTTAATCTAGAGTAACACTAAGATGACGAAGAAGCTTACATTGACAAGACAAACTGTAGATATAAATCCTCTTTTGGGGCCTAGTTCCTAGGCATATTGTGTATCCACATGTTCTTGCGATACCTCCCACAGGACAATCTTGGGATGTACAATAAACAACTTCGTCGGCAAAATATAGGTATAAAAAAATTAAAATGGGCATAATTGAACGAAGTGAAACGTTTGCTATTTGGAGGACAAGATTCAGTATAATTACGTTGTGGGAACAAAATCTGGGCAAGTTCCCTGTCACTACATTACGCATGGTAGGTTCCATACATGATGTTGTGGAATGTGAGCCTGAGGTGGGAGATTTGCATAAGGTGATCAGCATACAGTCAGTGTTCCTCCACGGGTTCAGTAGCAGCAGCAGCAGCTTCAAAGGCTACCCTCCAGCAGAACTGGTGTTAAAAAAAAAAAAAAACATACCGCGGGTGGGGATAGAACCTGCGATCAGTCTGGGACTCTCTGATCGTGGATTCTATCCCCGCCCGTGGTATGGCTTATTTGCAATCGTGTCATTACGATTTCGTGAGTCAACTGGTGTTACTTAGACTTTGAAATTATCATCTTTAGACGAATCTTACACCGTAAAGATCCGGAGGGTGTATGTATATATAAAGCTGGAGAGAGAGGAGAAAGAGCGAGGGGGAGGGGTGAGAGGACGATTTTGGTGTGAAGGCAGCCCACAGGCTGTCAACACCTGCTGCCAGACCACAAGCTGTCAACACCTGCTGCCAGACCACAAGCTGTCAACACCTGCTGCCAGACCACAAGCTGTCAACACCTGCTGCCAGACCACAAGCTGTCAACACCTGCTGCCAGACCACAAGCTGTCAACACCTGCTGCCAGACCACAAGCTGTCAACACCTACCAGTCTACAGGCCGTCAACACCTACCAATCCACAGACTCAGCACTTGCCAGACCACAGGCTGTCAACACGTGCCAGCCATGATAATAGCGTCGGTGGTCCTTCAGGGAAATTATCTTGATGCCGGTTAAAGGATCTAGATCCGCTGAATTGGAGCATTCGTCTCCTTGGATCAAAACTAATAACCTCTCAGTCCCTAGGTGCTGCATGAGCCTACGTGCTGGTTTATTACTGAGTAATTACTTCATAACACACCAAGATTCTCTTGAAAACAAACACACACACACCAGGAGCTATGAATCGACCCCTGTAACCACAATTAGGTGAGCACACAGTCTCACTGTCCCCCACACTCTCAGGCACATAAGCGTGCATGCGCACCATGCACGCAAGTAATTCAGTACCATAACACTAACGTCGTAAGACACAGAAACATTAATAATACTAATATTTTTTTTACTATAAACGAAGACACCTCAGGCCTCGCCTGACCCAGCATTTATTAATCTTTGTTAACACTATGCGGTTTATGTCATTTTATTGAGTAGACGTTTCGCTCACCAGGGACTTTATCAATTCCCTGTCTACCCATCTCTGTGAGAATTGATGAAGTCGCTGGTGGGCGAAACATCTCGGTAAAACGCCATAAAACATGTGTGTTTTACTAACATACTTGTTGATATAATATACCAGTGATATACACTTTATTACTTTGTGATAGTGATATAACGTGAGCCACGAGGTGAAGTGTTCAACCCACACTCTGAAGCTACCTGCTCATGAAGTGTCCACCTGACACCTGTGTCTTACTGGTTTGACTGCCAGAGTACAACTGTCAACCTGTCAAACATGTAAGTACTAAGAGTACAACTGTCAGCCTGTCAGACATGTCATGGAAGACAACGGACCCTAACATTGTCTTCATACATTGTAGTAATGTCACACTATAATTAGTTCAGTTACGTAACACCAACGTGCGGCCAGCAGTAATAGCCTAGTTGATTAGGCCCTGATCCACCGGGAGGCCTGGTCGTGGACCGGGCCGCGGGGGCGTTGATCCCCGGAATAACCTCCAGGTAGACTTCAGGTAACAAGCTGAAGATGATGTGTGCAGCATCTGCATATACTTGATGAATCTCGCCCACCAGGATGATTGATAGATTCCTTGTTGGGCGAAACGTTTCTTTAATGAGGATTCCCAATTGATGCACGGGTCTTATTCATCAGTGTATAAATATTATCAAGTGTGTAAGAGACGTTAAAGGTGATTTAAGGCAGGTGTTTCTACACACAACTCAGATATTATGGTGATATTTGTAGAGTTTTATCTAGGTGGTAGTGATAGGATCAACGCGAGAGCAGCGTACACCAAGTACTGATGTCAGGTGTACAAGTACTGTCGGGTTTATACCAAGTACTGATGTCAGGTGTACAGCTGTTGCTCTGGCAGCCATGATTATTTACCTCCCTCTTGATGGTATCATTGGTCACCGCCCGGTCCTGGACCAACATGAACGTACATAATTATGTTTATGAAGCTGCTTGCAGTGTTACCAGACTGAATGATGTAGTAACCAGGCTTGGTCTTGGTCACACGTACAACTGGCAGTTTGGCATAAGAACACCTGGTGATCAAACTAAATGCAAAGTATGTGGTCAGCCATATGGTCACTGCCTTGAACATTGTGCTTCATTGTCCACTTGTTGTGGAATATAGAGACAGTACAATAACCTGTGTGATGTGTCAAAATGTGTATTAATGATAATATATCAGACAATAGATGAGAGAATTGTAGATATAAATCCCGATGTATTCCAGCAAACTTTTGGGCTCTAGTTTTTAGGCCTTTTGTGTATCCATATGCTCTTGTGCTAGCCTATACAACAGCAAAATCTAAAAATCTAATCCTGTATAAAGCCTTCTGGTTGCTAATCAATCAGGCTATTTATGGCACTAACACAGTTGTACGTAAATACCACAGCCTGGCTGATTGGAAACTTCAGGAAGTCAAGTTTTTTCTTTAAAATAAGTGTTGGTAATTCTTCTTATATATTGAATTGAGGGTGTTGAAAAGTCTGGGTCCTCTTAGGCTATTTTTTTTTTATATTTTATTTAAAACCAATACAGTTTAACATAAAAATAAAGAAACAGTATGGATCTCAATCAAATTAACTGACAAACGGATTGCACCTATATGCACGCAAGATATTGCTGCCAAACATACAAGAACTTACGGCAAGAACATAACTAAAAAAAATACTGTCACTAATTAAGTTATCTCTTAGTGTACTTGTGCACTCTTACTTTTCATACATAATACACCATTGTGGATAGCTTTAAAGATGACTTGAACAAGTATAAAAGCAGGTGATGATTTAGACCTGCCTAGCATGGGCGAGTATACCTGCTGCAGTGCTCGTTCTTTTAATGTTCCTATGTCTGCTGAACTTTGCGGTAATTTTTTTGCTAGTGCTGCTAAGGGAGGGGTGATAAGGGCGCAGGTGGTGGCCAGGGAGAGGGGAAGTAACGGTGACAGCAGAGAGCCGTGATACAGAGACTAACGATATGAACCTGGAAGATGACAGCCCGTCAGTCAGGCTGACAGAGCACGATTATCTGCAGGACATGATCCTTAACCTGTACTGATTATAATACAATGGCGGAAGGCTGTCCAAGATGCTGCCGTGGTCATGTGTACTTGGTCATATCGGGTCGTGTACATGTACGTGGTCATGTGTGTGTGTGTACGTTGGTATGCTTGGCGTGGTGGAGGTGGAGTACTAGAGCTTCCAGTAGAAGGTTAGAATGTTAGAGAATGTGAGAGTGGGTGCACAAGAATGTTAGGGAATGTGAGAGTGGGGAACACTGTGAAAGATGACAATGGGGTTCGCCAGCAGCAATAGCCAGGTGAGTCGAATTCATCCACGTACCTGAGATAAGAGTAGCGGTGGTTTGTGTTCTGGGTGGTGATGCCCGGGTCTTTGTCCTGGACCGACCTACTTGATGCTTCAGGGGTTAAAGTGCCTACCAGCAACTTGCTCTCTGCTGATGTTGATGATGGTAGTTACAGTAATATCAACAATGTGGTGATAGTGGCAGTGGTGGTGGTGGTAACTACCAACATTACAATGCTGGTATACGACGCATGTGAAACACTTCAGTATTTTCACTCCACAGACATATATTCTGAAGATAGTAAAGATAGTAATCAGGGACTGATTACCTCATCTTCCAGTGTCTCCAATATAATCTCTATTTTGAAGGGAATGGTTGGTGAAACCTCTTTATAACTTTAAAATACCCAGGAGTTAGTCAGGTGTTGGTGATGGTGGTAGTAGTAGTAATGTGCAAGAATGGTATATAATACCGACAAGATGAAATTAAGACACATGTGCAACATCTGGGTATCTTTATTGTAGACGTTTCGCCATCCAGTGGCTTTATCAATACAATATATAAGCGCCAGGCTCCTTGCTTCTACTTCAGAATCTCCACGACTACGGTGCTCTTCGCACCTACTCCTAGGTTGAGGGACTGATTACCTCATCTTCTGTGTATAGTCCTACTGTCTTCAAGTTATGTCCTAGAATTTGTATTGATAAAGCCACTGGATGGCGAAACGTCTACAATAAAGATACCCAGATGTTGTACATGTGTCTTAATTTCAGTAGTAGTAATATTGGGGTGGGGTGGGGGGGGGGAGTGCTGTTGTGGTTAAACATTGTTGCATGGAAGATAAAATGCAACGTTGATTGAAGCACGTAGTGAAAGTGAACCAGGCAGTAAATATAAGTAATAGAATCAAGTGATGGGCCAGCAACTTGTTTGATTGTAAACAGTTGCATACTATTGTCATTCACCAGACTGCCACCCAAGTGCGGTAGTCACTCCTGTAATCTCCACAGATCTTCGTTTTGTCAATGATGAATGCAGAAAATAATTCTCAGTCAGGGCGGTATAGCAGAGATGCAGGGCGGTATAGCAGAGATGCAGGGCGGTATAGCAGAGATGCAGGGCGGTATAGCAGAGATGCAGGGCGGTATAGCAGAGATGCAGGGCGGTATAATAGAGATGCAGGGCAGTATACTGCTACTGTTTCTCTACATACATTATACTGTAAGAATAATAACGGGTTGGATAATGAAACTGCCAAAGTATAGTTGTCGGAGGGTATCTGTTACTTTTCGTGGTATCGGTATCGGCAAAAAAAATGGTATCGTCTCATCCTCTACTGGAAAACAAGAGATGTCATTGAAGATACTCTTTGAAGGCACTTACACTCTGTAGAGGGTATGTATGTATGTAAGCAAGTTTATTTAATTCGCAAAGGCAGGTGCACAGGCACATAGTGTAAATTACCTACCAACAACCCCCCAAAAATCAGAATGACTTACTTCTGTTGGGATTCTTTTAATATCTTATTTAAACTTTAAAAGTTAAAACAGCTAAGTAACTAAACTGTGTGATAATCAGTTACAGTGAAAGGAGATGTACTAGGAATGAGGTAAACTAAGTTATTTATATTAACATTAATTCATGACTAGGACTGTGGCTTTGACATGTGCCGGCCATCCTCTTTTCGCCTTTGTTATTGCTGTAGTAAAAGGTATTTGAAGCCTGGCCACCTACTGTAGGTACTACTGCTCTCTAACACCTCTGTTTAAGGTAGCTTAAAACTGGGATTCTGCAGTACAGAGAAAATTCACTGTGCATATAAATTTAATGACTTATATTTCTGGAGGAAAGGTATGCAGATTTGCACACAAATTACTCCTTACGAGAGTAAGTGTGTCCTTGGTTGAAGAACCACCGTGAGCAGTGTTCCCTGGCAGACAACACCAGGTTATGGGTTATAAATGTAAATTTTAAGAACGTAGGCTGTCTCTCAGGCTGGTCCTCCACCGTACAGTAGTGTTCACCAGTTACATGACTCTTAGGCCAGTGAGCTACAGACTGAGGCACCTCAGTGTGTAACTCACCTACATTGTACACCACCTGGCTCTCAGGTGAATTGTTTCCTCGTTGTGTGAAGCTCCTGGCCCTGCCTGTGTAACTTCCTCTCCTCTGTGGAACAAAATTGAAACTGGGTGAACCGGTAAGCCAGTGGAAGGCCTCGATCAGATGACAAAAAGCTTCAGTGGCGGGTCATCTGACAGACCCGCGTCAGGAAACACTTGTCCTGTTTCCTGACAACCTTGCCTGACCTAACCTCATCTGTGGAGGTAAGAATACCAGGGGATGGGGTAGAGGTGGGGGTTATGTGGTTGGGACTGGAAGGAGGGAGGGAGGTAAGAGCGTACCCGAGATTGGAGGAAGTGAGAGAGTACCCGGGGCTGGAGGGAAGGAGGGAGGGTATTTGGGTTCCAGGGGCTGGAGGGAGGGAACTGAAGGTGTACCAGACGCAGGAGGAGGGGGTTATTGGTTTCCCAGGGTTAGATGGAGGGAGGGAGGGAGGGGAGGGGAGGAGAGGGAGGAAGGTGAGAGCGTACCCGGGGCTGGAGGGCAGCAGAGCGGGCACTCCAGGAACTGTGTTTATGGGTCAGTCCCCCAAAAAACTTCAGAGGTGGAATGCTAATGACCGTAGCCAGGGAGAAGCCTAGCAGGCAGCCTCCATAGTGTAGCTCCCTGCCAGTGTTGACTGGTGTAGCTCCCTGCCAGTGTTGACTGGTGTAGCTCCCTGCCAGTGTTGACTAGTGTAGCTCCCTGCCAGTGTTGACTGGTGTAGCTCCCTGCCAGTGTTACTAGTGTAGCTCCCTGCCAGTGTTGACTAGTGTAGCTCCCTACCATACCTGGCTAGTGTAACACCCTGCCAGAGCTGACTAGTGGCACAACTATTGTAACTCCCTGACTTCTTGTCCAGAGTACGGTTGCTGCAGCTGACACAGCTGTCACCCCTGACACAGCTGTTCCGGCTAGGCTGCTCGTTCTCCAGAGTTATATCAGGCACTACCTACCTGACCTATTGAATACTGCCAACAGTTACTGTAATGTGACTGTAAGACTGTCTCACTTCCTTGTAAGGTGAGAGGTAAATCTTTCTTCTGCTTAAATTGTGTACAATGATCTTGACTTTCCTGTGTGTTTCTTGATAGTTCTTATGTATATTATATTTCACTTTCAACGTAGGGACCTGGTCTGAGACTGGGCCACGGGAGTGAGGATGATACTTGGATCCAGGGTGGGGTTGTGAGCGTAGACTGGTTATACTAAACATGATGTGGAAGATGACAGGGAAATACACATTATTTCTTGAGATTATTAACACGGGAGGGTTAATAACCCAGGCAGTGTGGCTATACTTGGGTGTGGCTATACTTAGGTCATCTACCCCAGGATGAAACTAGTAGTTTTAGTACTGACCTAAAATTTTAATAGACCGACGTGGTAGTTTTAGGAGTGGCTTGCCTTGGGTTCCAACTTTCCGTTCATTGAGTTAATTACATGTCAGTCAAGGGATAGCCTAATACCGCCGAGGTGTCCTGAGTAAATGACGCGTGAAAAACCTATACCCATTACACTCCTGTAGCACCCGGGGATCTATCACCGCTAGGTAAACAGGGGCAGCATACGCAAGACGATTTGTCCATTGCTTTACCTCGCCTGAGGATCAAACTTAAGTCTTTAAGATTGTGGTATGACCACTCTAGCACTGAACTGGACACCGGTATGTGTTCATCTGTGTATATATGGATCGAATTATTCTTTAACGTATATTAGCGTAGCCTTTATAACCCTGGTGTAATTCATAGGCTTTCAACTAACAGTGCATTATAGCACTGAGCTGTGAGTTAATAGCTCAATTGTTGCGGGTGTGAGTCAAGGAAACTTTTTGTACCTGTGCCTGTGATTGGTGTGTTGAGGTGTGTGTTTGTGTCCATGTCCGTTAGTCGGGAAAGTTCGTCCAGGGTGAGAGGAATGAAGTACAACTGGAGGTTGTTGTGAAGACAGCAGTCGGTCGAGCCGTCTAGCAGGCTCGTATTCAACACCACCACCTGCTGCTGCTGCCGCCGCCGCCGCCGCCGCCGCCGCTTCTGCCGCCGCCGCCGCCGCTTCTGCCGCCGCCGCCGCTGCTGCCGCCGCTGCTGCCGTTGCTGCTGCTGCTGCTGCTTCTGCTTTTTCTTCTGCTTCTTCTGCTGCTGCTTCTTCTGCTGCTTCTGCTGCTGCTTCTGCTTCTTCTGCTGCTGCTTCTGCTTCTTCTGCTTCTTCTTCTGCTGCTGCTGCTTCTTCTGCTTCTGCTTCTTTTTCTGCTTCTTCTTCTGCTGCTTCTGCTGCTGCTTCTGCTGCTTCTGCTTTTTCTTCTGCTTCTTCTGCTGCTGCTTCTGCTTCTGCTTCTTCTTCTTCTGCTTCTTCTTCTGCTTCTTCTGCTTCTGCTTCTTCTTCTGCTTCTGCTGCTGCTTCTGCTTCTTCTGCTTCTGCTTCTTCTGCTTCTGCTTCTGCTGCTGCTTCTGCTTCTTCTGCTTCTGCTTCTTCTGCTTCTTCTTCTGCTGCTTCTGCTGCTGCTTCTTCTGCTGCTGCTTCTTCGTCTGTTCTTCTTTTGCTTCTTCTTTTGCTTCTTCTTTTGCTTCTTCTTTTGCTTCTTCTTTTGCTTCTGCTTCTTTTGCTTCTGCTTCTTCTTTTGCTTCTGCTTCTGCTTCTGCTTCTTCTGCTTCTTCTTCTGCTTCTTCTGCTTCTGCTTCTTCTGCTTCTTCTGCTTCTTCTTCTGCTTCTGCTTCTTCTGCTTCTGCTTCTGCTTCTTCTGCTTCTGCTTCTTCTTTGGCTTCTGCTTCTGCTTCTTCTAATGTTGGTGGTGGTGCTGCTGCTGCTTCTTCTAATGCTGGTGCTACTACCTTTGTAATGTTGTTGCTGGTGGTGGTGGTGCTTCTAGTCAGCGCTGGACTTACAAATTAACTAAACTACAGCTTGGTACCTCACAATGTAATGAGCATGCAAATATTTGTCCCCCGGCCTCATTCTTTCCTATTACTTATTAAGACTAGAATTTTCGAGCCTCTTAGGTGGTTTGCTTCTATTCGCTCCTCCTCGTGGAAGATGCCTTAAGGCCGGTGAGGGCCCAGTGGGCCCTAGGCAGGAGGGAAGTTATGCAGGTTTGTGCAGGGCTTGCGTGTTTGGCCCTCAACCTTCAACAAGAATAATCAGATTGAAACGACTCTGTCAAGTGAGAATCGTGAACATACACTCAGTGGCCACTTTATTAGGTACTCTTCTAGTACTGGGTAGCGACCTCCCCTTTTACCCCCAGAAGAGCCTGAATTTTCCGTGGCATGGATTCGACAAGATCCTGGAAACATTCCTTAGAGATTTTTGTCTATGTTGACATGATAGCATCACACAGTTGCTGCATATTTGTCGGCTGCACATTCATTTTGCGAATCTCCCGTTCCACTACATCCCAAAGGTTTACGCCACAGTCTAATTTTACCATCTGCTTGTCGCAGCAGAAATCGCAATTTGTCAAGCAAGGCGACGTTTTTTCAGTCTTCAACTGTCCAGTTTTGTTGAGCCTCTGCCTATTGTAGTCTGTTTCCTGTTTTTATCTGACAAGAGTGGAACCGGTGGGATTTGCTGCCGCTGTAGCCCATCTGCTTCAAGGTTCGATGTGTTGTTCATTCAGAGCTGCTCTTCTGCATACCATTGTTGTAACGTAAGTTTATTTGAGTTTGTCACCCTCCTGTCAGCTTGAACCTGTCTAGCCATTCTCCTCTAATCTTTCATTAACAAGGCGTTTCCGCCTACAAAACTGCCGCTCACTAGTTTTTTTCACACCATTATCTGTAAACTCTAGAGACTCTTGTGCGAGAAAATCCCAGGGGATCAGCAGAGTCTGAGATACTCAAACAACCTCCCAGTCTGGCACCAAAAATCATTCCTTGGTCAGAGTCACTTAGATCACATTTCTCCCCGATTCTGATGTTTAGTCTGAACAACAACTGAACCTCTTGACTATGTCAGCGTGATTTTAGGCATCGAGATGCTGCCATCTTATTGGCTGATTAGATATTTGCATTAGCGAGCAGGTGTACAGATGTACCGAATGAAGTGGTCACTTGAGTGTGTATGTCAAGCCATTGCCACCCGTTCGTAGGTGCTCCTGTCCCCTTTTTACCCTCGTCACAGCAGTACAGGAGTTACAGGCGGACGGGAATGCAGCTGTAAATACATTTGAAATATATGCCTAATATAGTATTTCTTTTTTCTCCTTACGTCGTGGTTATTACTGGCGGGGGACCCATTGGTATCTCGCGTTACTCTTAGCCAAGTCTTTTAACAAAAACGTGTAATGAGATTTTTAACAGAGGCTGGTTATTTTAACTTGTGAAGATATTTGTGTGTTATCATGCTCGCTTTTTTTTTTGTTAATTTTACCTTGGATGTTCTTGTGAATGTTTTATTGGTTGCAAAATGCAGAATGATCGACTTGGTCAACACGTTTTTCAAGTTATTAAACTACCTTCCAGTCCCTCCATCCTCTGAAGAGTAGATGATGTGATGGTAGTTCTTCCATCCTCATAGTTGAACAACACAGAGGTTTAATAACACAAGTGTCTGAAGACATTGCCATGTGTTGCAGCATTGCAGAACTGACTGCAACACTTCATGCAGTGTTACAAGTCTGACTTGGATCACGTCATGCAGTATTTCAAGTCTGAAATACTTTATGCAGTGTTACAGGCCTGACTGAACCACTTCTTGTAGTGTTGCAGGTCTGACTGGACTAAACTGACAATTATTTGTTGTATTTACACATTTTTTCCTATTGTTGACATGTGAATACGTGTGGCAGTTTTCATTGCGTTTGACAAAGTATTTTACACAATGGTTACATTAATATGGATGGCCGTGTTGCTCAGCTAACTTTATTTTTCTGTCTATATTGTGTTGAGTGATTATTGTGCTGACAGTATACTGAGTGATTATTGTGTTGACAGTATACCGAGTGATTATTGTGTTGACAGTATACTGAGTGATTATTGTGTTGACGGTATGCGGAGAGTGATTATCGTCCTGATAATGTTTCTCAGTATGCCATGACGAGGGTGGTGAGGTTAAAGCTACAATAAAAGTACAGTAGACCCCCGGTTTTCATAACCCGTTCCAGAAGGTTGGCCTAAATCTGAAGTGGCCGAAAACCGAAGTAATATTTCTCATAAATAATGTAAATCCAATTAATCCATCTCAGACACCCAAAAATATTAACAAAAAATAAATTTTATGGTGAATAACTAGGTGTTGCAACTCTTCAGTGGTTAGTATATTCATTACTTACCTTAAAATATTTGTAGTCTTATGTAGGGCGAGAGGTGAGTAGTATTTATTTGTAGGAAGTCAGTGTAGGTAGATGTAGGTACACTTATGTAGTCCCTCTGGGCTACACCTACCGACTACCTATACTGCATAACACAACCATATTATTACTATCGACATGCCATCTTCACCGAGTTTAATCAGTTATAACAACTACCTTTAGATGCCATCATAAACAGGGGAAGAAGTAATGAATAATTCATACCTAGAATTTTAGACAAATATGTGTTGAGGGCGGTGACTGGGCCAGACGCCAGATTCAGTTTTCTCTAACGCTCGACCAGAGAAAACGTAATGTTTACCCTCCACCCAACTCGCCATGTAACGTGTTTCTTATACAATTTTGAAGAAAATATCGTAGATGGATTAATGAAAATGTCTATATTAACCTAAAATAAGACATTTAATGTGCCCAAGAGTGTCACAAATATATGAGCGGCCCAGGTGAACGCGTCTGGTACTAACGATTTCTCAGCAGATGCACGAAATCCGGGGGAAAATTTCACTGAAAAAAATGCTCGATTTCCGAATTGGCCTATTTCCGCACTAGCGGAAACCCGGGGGTTCACTGTATAAGGATCTTCTTGGTCAGCTGCTCCTAGGGCTGTTGACCGACTTGCCTTGCTGGTAAAGCACACAGATCAGTTCTTCATTATTTACTTATTGCAACTATTGCCTTGGCTCACAAAGAAAGGATTCTGGTTCAGTTACCCGGCTATACGAGAAGTCTCCCTACTTTGCTGCACCTGGTTACCCAGCAGTAAATAGGTAACAAGGAGTTTAGTAGACTGTTGCAGCTTGTGCTGTCTCAGAGGAGGTGGTTTTTCTCTTGTAGTGTGTGATGGTCGAACTGCGGAAAAAGGCAGACGCTGCAGGCGGTCAGGTGATGGAGTACTAAGAGTGTCCACTTGTCAGTCCACTGTCATGTAGGCTCCCTGGAGGCTGGTAGGTGGGTTGTTTATTAACAATGAGGCAGCTGGCGTGTTTCGCACACCTGTCTTCATTATGGAGACGGAGGTAGAAGCCTTGCATCAAGCATGGTAAATTTGAGACATTACTCAAACCTTGTTTCAATCCGTCTTAAATAATTATCAAATCATGAGGCATCGTGATGAGTCGCATATCAATTTGTGGGTGATTAGTCAAACCACGGCAATGTAACTTAATTTAATTTGTAAGAGACTTAATTATATGAACTAATTCATTTTTGGCATTCTTCACTCACTCCTTAGAGCCGGAATCCAATACGTTCAGCGGGAAGTAATTAACTTGCTAATAAAACTAAGAGGCGAGTTCAGTTACTTTGTGTGTGTGTGTCGCTGACAGAGGATCGAGCCTTCACTGCTCCTTGCGCTGAATAACCCACACGGGTTCATTATTTCGCATGAATGAAACAGATTTCTTGGATATCAAAACTTTCTTGTTAATGAGATAACTGAGAGTCGTGGAGGGGTGGGTGTTATTTTAATGTAACTTAAGGTGTGAATATGGTGGAGATGGATCATCTAGCAAGAACATCATTAACATGTTAGATGTGAACACTAAACCTGTTGTTCAGCACTCGCTCTGCTTGCTGCTCTCGTGCATAAAGCACCTACAGTATTTTTAGGACTGAAATGTTAAAAATGTATAGGTAGGTGAAAGACCGGACTGCAGGCTAGACGGACGGTCTGACGGATAGGCACGCACGCACTAACACACGCACCAAATGTCTATGGACAAGTGTCTTTGACAAATGATAACTAAGATGCACATGCGTCGGGGGGGAGGTGCCAGTAAGCTGATTATTTGCAAGAAGTGCTAAACTCGTATGGGAAATTTAATTAGAATGAATGTGTTATCTGTAAAAATTCCCGAGCATCGTCCGCAATGTCAGGTCTGAGACCAAGACTGCAACATAAATATTACACGATTAACAAATATGAAACACTCAGAAAAAATAAATATAAATTTATACTGTGTAAATGAAAGTTTGTCAGATATACATGTCATCTTCTATGTTCACGAGGCTGGTTACCTGGAGGTTATTCCGGGGATCAGCGCCCCCGCGGCCCGGTCCATGACCAGGCCTCCCGATGGATCAGTGTCTGATCAACTAGGCTGTTACTGCTGGCCGCACGCAGTCCGACGTACGAGCCACAGCCCGGCTGATCCGGCACTGACTTTAGGTATCTGTCCAGCTCTCTTGAAGGCAGCCAGGGGTTTATTGGCAATTCCCCTAATGCTTGATGGGAGGCTGTTGAACAGTCTTGGGCCCCGGACACTTAGGGTGTTTTCCCTTAGTGTACCAATGGCGCCCCTACTTTTTATTGGGGGCATTTTGCATCGCCTGCCCAGTCTTTTACTTTCGTAGGGAGTGATTTCTGTGTGCAGATTTGGGACCATTACTTCCAGGATTTTCCAAGTGTAGATTATGATATATCTCTCCCTCCTGCGTTCCAACGAGTACAAGTAAAGTGCTTCCAAGCGTTCCCAGTAGTTAAGGTGCTTGACAGAACTTATACGTGCAGTAAAGGATCTCTGTACACTTTCTAGATCTGCGATTTCACCTGCTTTGAATGGAGATGTTAATGTACAGCAGTATTCCAGCCTAGAGAGAACAAGTGATTTGAAAAGGATCATCACTGGCCTGGCATCTCTCGTTTTGAAAGTTCTCATTATCCATCCTTTCATTTTCTTTGCACGTGCGATCGTGGCACTGTTGTGATCCTTGAAAGTGAGATCCTCAGACATTACTACTCCCAGGTCCCTTACATTATTTTTCCGCTCTATTGTATGGCCAGAGTCTGTAGTACACTCTGTTCTAGTTATTATCTCCTCCAGTTTTCCATAACGGAGTAGTTGGAATTTGTCCTCATTGAACATCATATTATTTACCGTTGCCCACTGGAAAACTTTGTTTATATCTTCTTGGAGGTTAACCGCGTCCTCAGCAGATAACAGCCTCATGCAGATCCTAGTATCATCCGCAAATGGTGATACGGTGCTGTGATGTATATCTCTGTCTATGTCTGATATGAGGATGAGGAATAAGATGGGGGCGAGTACTGTGCCTTGTGGAACAGAGCTCTTCACTATGGCAGCCTCTGATTTAACTCTGTTGACCACTACTCTTTGTGTTCGATTTGTTAGGAAGTTGAAGATCCATCTCCCCACTTTCCCAGTTATTCCTTTAGCACGTATTTTATGGGCTATTATGCAATGATCGCATTTGTTAAATGCTTTTGCAAAGTCTGTGTATATTACATCTGCATTCTGATTTTCTTCCAGTGCATCCAAGGCCTTATCATAGTGATCCAGTAGTTGTGAGAGGCAGGAGCGACCTGCCCTGAACCCATGTTGCCCTGGATTGTGCAGATTTTGGGAATCCAGGTGATTTGCAATCCTGCTTCTTAGCACTTTCAAAGATTTTTATGATGTGGGACGTCAGAGCTATTGGTCTATAGTTCGTAGCTAATGCTTTGCTGCCACTTTTATGGAGTGGGGCTATATCCGTCGTTTTAAATGACTGGAATTTCACCCATGTCCACGCTCCTCCTCCATAGTGTACTTAGGGCACGCGAGAGGGGTTTCTTGCAGTTCTTAATGAAAACAGAGTTCCACGAGTCTGGGCCCGGGGCTGAGTGCATGGACATGTTGTCAATGGCTTTTTCGAAATCTATCAGAGTTAGGGTAATGTCGGAAATCTGGCATACATTTATGGAGTTTTGAGGCTCATTCATGAAGAAATTTGCATCGTCGATCCTCAGACCGATTAGTGGTTCACTAAACACAGAGTCATACTGGGATTTCAATATTTTACTCATTTCCTTGTTGTCATCTGTGTAAGTCCCATCCTGTCTGAGTAAGGGCCCGATATTAGATGTGGTATTTGCCTTGTTTTTGGCATATGTAAAGAAATATTTTGAATTTCTTTCAATTTCACTAATAGCATTAAGCTCCTCCTCTGTCTCCTGGTTCCTGTAAGAGTCATTTAACTTAAGTTCGATAGTTTCCACTTCCCTGGTCAGCGCCTCCTTTCGTGTATCAGATATTCTAGCACTCTTCGTGACTCTTCGTCGTCTTCTGTAGAGGGGGCGTCTTTCTCCAGTTTACTCCTACTCTTCTTTCTTAGGGGAATATGCCTAGAACATGCTTCAGCTGCCAGGAAGTTGATCCTTTCAAGGCACTGGTTTGGATCCATGTCATTTAAGATATCTTCCCAACATGTTTCGTTTAGGACATGGTTTACCTGGTCCCAGTTGATGTTCTTGTTGTTGAAGTTGTATTTTGTGAAGACACCTTCACAGGTACATGCATTCTGCTGATCAGGACCCCTATGCATGTACGTCTGGACTTTGATTAGGTTGTGATCGGAATTAGTTGTTTTTGATATTCTTATGCCTCTTATCATGTCCTCATTATTTGTGAAGATAAGGCTGCAAAGATCAACAGTCATGTAAAGAGTTTGAGTCTTCCGTTGGCGCTGCTGGATGTAATGAGATGTATTTTGAATGAGTTATTGACTACTGGTTCTTAAAATGACTTGCTGCTGCTCCTCATGCTGCTGCTGCTCGTAATGCTGCTGCTGCTGCTTCTAATGCTACTGCTGCTCCTAATGCTACTGCTGCTCCTAATGCTACTGCTGCTCCTATTGCTGCTGTTGCTGCTCCTATTGCTGCTCCTATTGCTGCTGTTGCTGCTGCTCGTACTGCTGATGCTGCTACTGCTCTTGTTCCTCCTCTCTCTGTGACTGCAGTATACAGGTTGATGATTTTTTTTAAGCTTCGTGTAATGCATTAGCAATGTATGGAGCAATGTAATATTTGCCCTGTGTAATGTAATAATACGGTGTTTGCTAGCGCGTGCGCGCACACACACACACACACACACACACACACACACACACACACACACACACACACACACACACACACACACACACACACACACACACACACACACACACACACACACACACACACACACACACGAGCAGTGTGGTATATAATTACAAGAGTAGAGATGTGTTCATTCGTCAGTGTTTTTTGTTTGCAGTAATTGTTCAGTAGTCTTGTATATGTCGCTGACCTTATTCTTTGTGTGTAATTACCTATGTTTTGCCTATTGCCGTTTGCGGGAGTGACTGCCAGTTCCCGATTCACTCCACTAATTTACCATCCTCTGATGTGATTCTCATGATATCTAATTTTGAAACTCTGTCTTGTGTCACCTTCCACTGTCTTATTGTTTAACTCTCTTTCTTTAACACTCATACGTCGAGAAAAACATTTCCTTCTTGTGTAACTTCTACCATGCTCCACCCTTGTTTTTGTTGTATCTGGTAAAATTTCTAGCCTATGGTATCTGGTAAAATTTCTAGCCTCATCCTCATTTCTGACAGAGATGTAAGCCGTAGCTCCGTGTCTTCCTTTGCGGATGCTACCCGGATCACCATGGTAGTGACCTCCATCGAAGACACTGCGAGACTCCAAGCGGATATCAACCAAATTTTCGAATGGGTCACTCAAAACAATATGAAGTTCAACGAGGAGAAATTTTAACCACTCAGATGTGGAAAACTTGATGAAATTAAAAATGTGTCAGGGTATACCACAAATCCTCACCATACAATAGAGCGGAAAAGTAATGTGAAGGCCCTGGGAGTGATAACGTCAGAGGATCTCACCTTCAAAGATCACAACAATGTATCTACCTCATCTGCTAGGAAAATGATAGGATGGATAATGAGAACCTTCAAAACTAGGGACGCCAAGCCCATGATGATTCTCTTTAAATCGCATGTGCTCTAGGCTGGAATACTGCTGTACACTAGCGGCCCCCTTCAAGGCTGGCGACATTGCAGACCTGGAGAGTGTACAAAGAACTTTCACGGCACACACAAGTGCGATAAGGCACCTAAACTATTGGAAACGGTTGAAAGTCCTTGATCTGTATTCCCTCGAACGCAGGCGAGAAAGATACATGGAAGAGATACTTGGAAGGTCCTGGTGGGATTGGTACCAAACCTTCACACGAAAATCACTCCATATGAAAGCAAAAGACTCGGCAGGAGATGCAACATTCCCCCGATGAAAAGCAGGGGCGCCACGAGTACACTGAGAGAGACAATAAGTATCCGGGGCCCAAGACTGTTTAATTGTCTCCCAGCATACATAAGGGGGATTACCAATAGACCCCTGGCTGTCTTCAAGAAGGCACTGGACAGGCACCTGAAGTCAGTACCTGACCAACCGGGTTGTGGTTCGTACGTCAGCTTGCGTGCGGCCAGCAGTAACAGCCTGGTCTCAGACCGGGCCGCGGGGGCGTTGACCCCCGAAACCCTCTCCAGGTAAACTCCAGGACTATCCATGTTCTGGACGTGATTAGTTTCATGTCTACTTCCAGATGCTTTTGTTTGTCTAACACGTAGAGTTGCTTCCCCTTCCAGGTTGGTACTCTTGTCTAACCTCTTCCCCACAGCGCCTAATCTTAAGTAATTCAGTTGATCTCTTGGCCGCATCTTCAATCATTCGTGAAGATTAAACAGTGACTTAAACGTTGCCTGTCACTGTTTAGTCTTCGGTTTTGTTTTGCGCAATTTTAAGTAATGTTAGGTTTTTACCACTATTCTAATTTTAGTTCAAAATGTCACTAAAAATTTGCGGAACTATATCCCGCTGTTTTTCTTGTCTGAAGAGACAGGCGAGTCTTCAGTTAATGTAGCCATTCTTTTAGCTTGTCCAGACCTCCTTGCTGTCTTCCTCTACTCCAGGATTTCTCTACAGACCATACCACGGGCGGGATTTGAACCCGCGGTCAGAGAGTCTCAAAACTCCAGACCGTCGCGACGGTCTGGAGTTTTGAGAGACTGACCGCGGGTTCAAATCCCGCCCGTGGTATGGTTTGTTTGCAATCGTGTCATTACGATTTCTCTACAGTTTTGTAACATCTGGTAATATGTAAGAATGATTCCGCTCTACCTGGACGTAGTTTCGAAGGTTATCGCCCCCGTGACCCAGTCTTTGACCAGGCCTCCCGGTGGATCAGGGCCTGATCAGCCAGGCTTTTACTACTGGCCACACCTAATCCAGCATACGAACCACAGCCCGGCTGGTAGGGTACTGACTAGGTATCTGTCCAATCCCCTCTTGAAGGCAGCCATGGGTCTGTTGAACCATCTTGGGCCTGAGACACTTATCGTGTTTTTTCTTATTGTATTCGTGGCACCCCTGCTCTCCATTGGGGAAATGTTTCATCGTCTGCCTAGTCCTTAGTAAATCACACATCAGCAACAGTACGGGTCTTAGCACTGAATCTTTCAATCACTACATAACATTTGCACATGCTAGTGCATATTATTTCCCGTGACTTTTCTATTAATCAAGTCTTCGTCCATGCTAGGACCTTTCCTACCACCTATTGCCCTATGAAGTCAAGGACTGTTGCAGTTAGAAGCTTGAGAAGATCTATCACTCACTATAATAAAATGAACGTAGATGTTTACATAAATATGTTTACAGAGCAACTTCCAGTGTGAAGACTGTAGTAGCCAGTCTTAATCTTGGCAGTTTGACAGACGCATAGATGATCAAACTAAATGCAGTTACTTTCTTGAACACTGTTGTGCTTCACTGACCACTTACTGAGGAATATAGAGATAGTACAATAGCCTATTTGATATGTCAAGGTATTGTATTAATCTAAATAAAATAGCAGACATATTAAGCAAGTATCCTAAATTTGCTAACGAATAAATCAATTATAGATGTAAATCTAGATGTAATAATGTTAGCCCTTTTGGAGCTTAGTTCCTAGGCCTTTTGTTTCACATCATTGAAGTACAAACGAGTATAAACCGGGAGAATATGGAGCTCCAGTAATAATGTACGAGAAGGTATGTTCAGTAAATTTAACCTCGACAATCAGAGAATTGACTGGGACAAAATGAACAAAGAACTAGCAGACATATCCCGGGGAACAGTCCTGAGCACCCAAAATCCTCACCAGTGACTAGAAAAGCTGAACACAGTAGAACACAAGGTATGCATTGTATATATACCACTGATAAAAATACTAGAAAAAGATCACATATAGAAAGAGCGTAGAAGAATGTGCAGAGGATGAAGAAAAGAGAAGAAGAAAAAGGGTTACCGAATTGCTAGAAAACATAAACATGTCACAACACAGGAAAGATAATCTTAGCCGAGAGATCACAGAGATAGAAGAAAAACTGATGTGACAGGTTGAAGAATAAGACACTTGTGCAACATTTGGGAATTTTTGAGGAAGCGTTTCACCAATCAGTGGCTTCTTCAGTCCAGTACAGAGAAGAACGATGGAAGATAGGAAGAGTTTGAGGTGATCAGTCCCTCCGCCTGGAGCCGAAGTTTTCAGTCCATCAATCTTCACCGTTGTTCTCTGTATTAGACTGAAGAAGCCACTGGCTGGCGAAACGTTTCTTCAATAAAGATTCCCAGATGTTGGACAGGTGTCTCGGTCTTGAATAAACCATAAGTAGAAGAGCCACACAAAAAAAACAAAAGGTCATCTAGGATATTGCAAGAAACTTAAAATATTTCTACACGTGCAAAAACCAAGTTAAAAACTACTTATAGACTTGGATCATTAATAACAGGAGGTTCATACACTGACAATGAACAGGAAATGAACGAATGCAGGAATATTTTTCATTTCATCTGAAGGTTGCACGGATCAGCTGACTTAATCACTGGTTCCATAGAATTCAAAAAAGAAATTGAAAAACATGCCCACTCACTCGACATCTGGACCGGATTTGTTGAATTCCTTATTTATACAAAGTGCAAAATACCACTAGCACGAGCTCTTAGTATCCTTCGGAGAGAGAGCTTAAATCTAAGTGAGGTACCAGAGACCTTCAAGAGCGCAGACATAACTAAACAATACAGACCAATAGCCCTAGCAGCTCACATCATAGCTGTATGGACCCTGTGGTTTAGCACTTCTTTTTTTATTATAATAATCTCACGTCATAAAAGTTTTCAAAATAGTGATGAGACGCCAAATCACAAACTTTATGGAACAGCAGAATCTTGACAACCCAAGCCAACATAGTTTTAGAGCTGGAAGATCATGCTTGTCACAACTGCTAAATCACCATGACAGAATTACAGAGGCAAATGTAATATAAACGGATGCGCTCGACAAATTCGATCATAGGATGATTCCACAGAGTGAGGACTATAGTCATAACGGGTAAAGTAGGTGAATGGATTTTCAACAGCGGTGGCGGCTGGAGGGGAGGGTTGACCTCCAAACCTATGGCCCTGTTTTTCACTCTTCACCTACGACTTGGCTGTTTTCCAGGTGTCAGTCATTCCCTGTTATCTGATCTCCTTCAACTTGACATTCTCAGTTGGTTAACCGATTACATGTTTGGGATGTCAAGACTTGAATAAGGTCGTTACGCGTCCGGGAATTGGCTGCTTCCGGAGATTACCTAGGGTTGAATTGCGTTCATGTATTCGAGGTAGCCACTTTCATCTCTCTGGAAGACAACCACTTCTGATGAAATATTTGCTCGCCTTCTTGTACTCTCCTTGTACTCGCTTTGTTGTACTCTCCTTGTTGTACTCGCCTTGTTGTACTCGCCTTGTACTCATCATGAGCTCATTTGTACCCGCCTTGTGATCGCCTTCAATTCACTTAGTTGTGCTCATCTACTAGTTGTGATCATCTTTCCCTAGAGACAAGCAGCTTATACAGTGTTGGGCAAGAACGACATGAGTGTTTGGTTCTCTTGCTCCACCAAGAATCATCACTTTGAGACAACAACTGTTGCTCGAGGATCAGGCGCACACATTTCACCCACAGTCAACTGTTTGCAGGTGCTCCTGCTGCCCTTCCCTCTGTGTAGCTTGTGGTATGCAGCTGACTATATTTTAGCTGCCCATGACTTGGGCCTTTTTGCTTTCCTCGTGGTTTTTATCATTATAATTACTGATGTGCCTTTTGGGATCTCTGAGAACTTTTCGGAGAGTTAGACATTGACCATTTAATTGGGTTTTAAACTGATGCTGGCTGTTTTCACTCAGGAAATCGTAACAACACGATTGCAAACAGTTCACGGAATGGTTGGTATTTGAACCTGTCGTATATAGAAATATACCTAGTTGGATTAATGTTATTAGAGCCAGCTGGCTGAGTGGTTAACGCACTGGCCTGTGAGTTTTAGGACTCATTATGGGTTCAACTCCCCCCCCCCTCAAGGGAGGTTCATTGACGCTGGTGAGGGGCTCTTGATCTAGGGAATTGGATCTGTGATTCGGTTCCCTGAATTGAGTCTGAATACCTTCCATCCCCCCCACATGCACTGTATAATCCTACGGGTTTAGCGCTCTCCCATGATTATTATAATAATCAAACCTCACCCGTTCCATGATCTGCTGGTTATTTTAACTTGGCGTGATAATGTTGGGTTTATTCATATCGGTAATTTTTTTTTTTAATTTTGATGC
Source organism: Cherax quadricarinatus (assembly GCF_038502225.1). Classification (NCBI taxonomy): domain Eukaryota; kingdom Metazoa; phylum Arthropoda; class Malacostraca; order Decapoda; family Parastacidae; genus Cherax; species Cherax quadricarinatus. Next base: position 1,954,950 of record NC_091346.1, read on the forward strand.
TCGTATGTTTCATTAATTTGTTGTTGTTGTTGTTGTTGTTGAGAAGAGTGCTGATTGGTCACCCTGATCCAAGTGCTTTTCGTATCTTAAAGCTGCTTATCTTGTTATGTTCACCCAGTTAAGAAATAATCATTCACTTGTTCTTGTCACAGCCTCTTGACTGGTGTGAGACGAATTACTGATGTCTGACCTCTACAACATTATCATCATTACTAAGGAGCGTATATGGTGATGTGTGTGTGGAGGATGTTCAGGTCAGGAGCCCTACACCAGGAAACATTGAAAGTTACACTTGAGACTATTTTATTTAAAACAGTTCGGGAGTCCTTCCAGGAAGCTCGGCATTTTAAGGGAAAGGTGGAAAAAACTATGGTAAACGAAAATCTATTATTGTGGTGATGGCTTGCACTCCGCCAGCATCAACAGCCTAGCTGACCAGGTGGTCAACAGGGTAACCTGACCAGCCCAGGCTGTCAGGTTAAAATTACCCTTGAAACTGGTCCTCGTTATTTTGACGAATAAAGTCATGTATAGAGTTGAGTACCAGTGAGCGTAGAGGAGATAGAAGGGAGGGATGAGCATGAGGGTGTTGACGCGGGTGTTGTCACTGTCTAGATGATTTGACAACACTATAACCTGGACACACTACTTGTTGATGTTTCCGGGGTTATCGTCCCATGGTCCCAGACCAGGCCTCCTAGTTCATGGCCTCATCGGTGATAACTGTTGCAGACTCATTTTCGTTCAGTGGTAGTCTGAGTGGTGCCTGAGAGGTGTTGCAGATGTGTTGCAATAAGGTACACACACACACACACACACACACACACACCTGAGAGGTGTTGCAGGTGTAGTGCAACTTGGTACACACACCTGGGCAACCTTCTACTTACCAGCAACAATACTGCATTAATTTGTTTACCTTGATTTCATCATACCTCGAAGAGCTTGTAGGAAACTCCAAGGAGCTTCTAAGGACCTCGAGGGGAGGTGTAAGGACCTCGAGGGGAGGTGTAAGGAAGTTTGACAGTACAATTGGGGGGAGGAGGTAATTGCTGGTTATTCAAACTTGGTATATTTGTTTGCTCGTTAGTTATTCTCGTTTAATTTAATCTTCGTTTTTGTGGTTGTTGTATATATTAGCGTACGACTGTGAGTTCTGAGTGACCAACGTGTTCAGTGATCAGTAAATGTCTCGGCTACATAAAATAGGAGAAACACTGCAGTAGGCCTACTGCAGTGCCCGTATTAGGCAAGTCCTTCAAGAATATCTACTCATTACTGGCGGTGAGGTGACATACTCATTACTGGCAGTGAGATGACACGATACTCATCACTGGCAGTGAGATGACATGATACTCATTACTGGCGGTAAGGCAACATGATACTCATTACTGGCGGTGAGGTGACATGATACTCATTACTGGCGGTAAGGTAATATGATACTCATTACTGGCGGTGAGGTGACATGATACTCATTATTGGCAGTGAGATGACACGATACTCATCACTGGCGGTGATGTGACATGATACTCATCACTGGCAGTGAGATGACATGATACTCATTGCTGGCGGTGAGGTGACATGATACTTATTACTGGCGGTGAGGTGACATGATATTCATTACTGACGGTAAGGTGACATGATACTCATTACTGGCGGTGAGGTGACATGATACGCATTACTGGCGGTGAAGTGACATGATACGCATTACTGGCGGTGAGGTGACATACTCATCACTGGCGGTGAGGTGACATGATATTCATTACATGCGGTGAGGTGACATACTCATTACTGGCGGTGAGGTGACACGATACTCGTCACTGGCGGTGAGGTGACACGATACTCGTCACTGGCGGTGAGGTGACGCGATACTCGTCACTGGCGGTGAGGTGACACGATACTCGTCACTGGCGGTGAGGTGACGCGATACTCGTCACTGGCGGTGAGGTGACACGATACTCGTCACTGGCGGTGAGGTGACGCGATACTCGTCACTGGCGGTGAGGTGACATGATACTCATTACTGGCGGTGAGGTGACATGATACGCATTACTGGCGGTGAAGTGACACGATACTCGTCACTGGCGGTGAGGTGACACGATACTCGTCACTGGCGGTGAGGTGACACGATACTCATCACTGACGGTGAGGTGACACGATACTCGTCACTGGCGATGAGGTGACACGATACTCGTCACTGGCGGTGAGGTGACACGATACTCGTCACTGGCGGTGAGGTGACACGATACTCGTCACTGGCGGTGAGGTGACACGATACTCGTCACTGGCGATGAGGTGACACGATACTCGTCACTGGCGGTGAGGTGACGCGATACTCATCACTGGCGGTGAGGTGACACGATACTCGTCACTGGCGGTGAGGTGACACGATACTCGTCACTGGCGGTGAGGTGACGCGATACTCATCACTGGCGGTGAGGTGACACGATACTCGTCACTGGCGGTGAGGTGACGCGATACTCATCACTGGCGGTGAGGTGACATGATAATTGTTATATCTGTTAATAATTATAAGGATCATCAGCCTCACCGCTACTAGTTGTCAGTCTCGTAGAGTGGAAAGAAAATATTACGCCATTGTTACCTACCTGGAGGTCTTTCCGGGGGTCAACGCCCCCGCTGTCCGGTCCTTGACCAGGCTTCCCGGCGGACCAGGGCCTGATCAGAAACAGTGAAGTGTATACCAAGTGTAAATTGCCGTAGGGGGGGGGGGTAGGGGGAGGGCCACTCCTCTAGCAGCAATGCCACTTTCCTCATAATGTTTGCCTAAGAACACACCATATCTTTCAGCATAAATAGTGAAAATATTTACCCTTTCGGCTAAATTTGCTCACACTCCTGGTCAGTGACACGGACAGTTTTATGTATATGGATTGCTGAATGTGAAAATAGATTTTTAATGGTGTTACTTGCGTCGTGATTATAGTTTATATATGAACGTGAACTGGTCCCGACAGTAGCAGGTTGACGTAGTGTAAATTTAGTTACATATTGTTAGAAATGATTGTGTAAAGCGCTGAATAAACAAAAAGTTTCTAGTGTTTTGTAAATAAAATAAAAGAACTAAGTTAAAATGAAAGTTGTTTATATCTACTCAACATCTTAGATGTTCACCAGACAAATAGTAACGATTACTAATCTTAGAAACGATTACGAATCCTAGAAACTATTACTAATCCTAGTAATGGTTACTAATCCTAGTAACGATTACTAGTCCTAGCATAGCTTCCGTTGCACACTAGTATGGCAGGAAAGTTATTGAGGTTCATGTGAGTTTATTGATGATCTTAGTCACAGTAAGGTGACTGCATGAGTCACTGTACCTTGGCAGTGAGGTAGTCAGTCACTGTATCTTGACAGTGAAGTAGTTGGTCAGTCACTGTACCTTGGCAGTGAGGTAGTTGATCAAAGTCACTGTACCTCGGAGAGTAGGATGCAGGACACGCCTGGAGGGGGGGGGGACCTGCTACAATATAATAGACGTGCATTCATAAGTGATTGAGCGAACGTGCAAAATATAACGTCAGTGTCACTTAACGCACACCATTGGTTTTCCAACGTTCTCTAAAAGTCTCAAAGGCGTTAATTTAGGTTCGGTTATCATAAATTAACCAGTTCAAAGAACATTATGATATAGATACCTTTCCAAGGAGCATGTTATCACGCCATAACATCCATCCTCTCCTGTACAGTCTTAATGAAATCAAACCTCGAGAAGGTAACGCTGTATTCGTTACGAGGTTGGGTTTTAACATGGTGCACAAATTGTGTAAACACGACCTCTGGTATTGTGGGCCAAACTGAAAACATTTACAGATATGAATGATAGGCCTATCCAGGTAGAGATTAGTCTTAACACTCCTTTCAGGGTTAACAGCAACTTAAACCGTCATGGTGCTCCAGGGTGTTGATGGGAAGGAAACTGAAGGTAGGGGAGGTCACAGTTAGGGGGGCTTGATGTGTGAGGGTAGGGGAGGTCACAGTGAGGGGGCTGGATGTGTGAGGGTAGGGGAGGTCACAGTGAGGGGGCTTGATGTGAGGGTAGGGGAGGTCACAGTGAGGGGAGCTTGATGTGTGAGGGTAGGGGAGGTCACAGTGAGGGGGCTTGATGTGTGAGGGTAGGGGAGGTCACAGTGAGGGGAGCTTGATGTGTGAGGGTAGGGGAGGTCACAGTGAGGGGAGCTTGATGTGTGAGGGTAGGGGAGGTCACAGTGAGGGGAGCTTGATGTGTGAGGGTAGGGGAGGTCACAGTGAGGGGGGCTTGATGTGTGAGGGTAGGGGAGGTCACAGTGAGGGGGCTGGATGTGTGAGGGTAGGGGAGGTCACAGTGAGGGGAGCTTGATGTGTGAGGGTAGGGGAGGTCTTAGTGAAGGGAGCTTGATGTGTGAAGGTAGGGGAGGTCACAGTGAGGAGAGCTTGATGTGTGAGGGTAGGGGAGCTTGATGTGTGAGGGTAGGGGAGGTCATAATGAAGGGAGCTTGATGTGTGAAGGTAGGGGAGGTCACAGTGAAGGGAGCTTAATGTGAAAGAGTAGGGGAGGTCACAGTGAGGGGAGCTTGATGTGTGAGGTTAGGGGAGGTCACAGTGAGGGGAGCTTGATGTGTGAGGGTAGGGGAGGTCACAGTGAGGGGAGCTTGTGTGTGAGGGTAGGGGAGGTCACAGTGAGGGGAGCTTGATGTGAGGGTAGGGGAGGTCACAGTGAGGGGAGCTTGATGTGTAGGGGAGGTCACAGTGAAGGGAGCTTGATGTGTGAGGGTAGGGGAGGTCACAGTGAAGGGAGCTTGATGTGTGAGGGTAGGGGAGGTCACAGTGAGGGGAGCTTGATGTGTGAGGGTAGGGGAGGTCACAGTGAGGGGAGCTTGATGTGTGAGGGTAGGGGAGGTCACAGTGAAGGGAGCTTGATGTGTGAGGGTAGGGGAGGTCACAGTGAGGGGAGCTTGATGTGTGAGGGTAGGGGAGGTCACAGAGCTTGATGTGTGAGGGTAGGGGAGGTCACTGAGGGGAGCTTGATGTGTGAGGGTAGGGGAGGTCACAGTGAAGGGAGCTTGATGTGTGAGGGTAGGGGAGGTCACAGTGAGGGGAGCTTGATGTGTGAGGGTAGGGGAGGTCACAGTGAGGGGAGCTTGATGTGAGGGTAGGGGAGGTCACAGTGAGGGGAGCTTGATGTGTGAGGGTAGGGGAGGTCACAGTGAGAGGAGCTTGATGTGTGAGGGTAGGGGAGGTCACAGTGAAGGGAGCTTGATGTGAGGGTAGGGGAGGTCACAGTGAAGGGAGCTTGATGTGTGAGGGTAGGGGAGGTCAGTGAGGGGAGCTTGATGTGTGAGGGTAGGGGAGGTCACAGTGAAGGGAGCTTGATGTGTGAGGGTAGGGGAGGTCAGTGAGGGGAGCTTGATGTGAGGGTAGGGGAGGTCACAGTGAGGGGAGCTTGATGTGAGGGTAGGGGAGGTCACAGTGAAGGGAGCTTGATGTGTGAGGGTAGGGGAGGTCACAGTGAAGGGAGCTTGATGTGTGAGGTTAGGGGAGGTCACAGTGAGGGGAGCTTGATGTGTGAGGGTAGGGGAGGTCACAGTGAGGGGAGCTTGATGTGTGAGGGTAGGGGAGGTCACAGTGAGGGGAGCTTGATGTGAGGGTAGGGGAGGTCACAGTGAGGGGAGCTTGATGTGAGGGTAGGGGAGGTCACAGTGAGGGGAGCTTGATGTGTGAGGGTAGGGGAGGTCACAGTGAGGGGAGCTTGATGTGTGAGGGTAGGGGAGGTCACAGTGAAGGGCTTGCTACTCACCTACACCAGACAAAAATAGAGCATGTTTAGAGCATGAAACAGTGTGATGCACCAGTGTGTAGAGTAATTACCCTTTGGTTGTCACCACACACATCGCTGTTAGATATTACCATAGTGGTGAATACTGCGTGATGGTTGTCACCACATAATCACCCTTAATGTTAAATACTGCGTGATGGGGGCAAGTGTCAAGTAGACGCTTGCTTCTCTTACTTCACCATGAAACTGGTAGTGCAGCAGTAGTTAGTCCTCAGTGTCGTCATACACACAACACTAGGCATATATATATCATGTGATAACTGTTAACCTGCAGACTTTATCACCACCACCTTGTTCAAGTCTTAACAAGGTGGTAATCAACATGGCGTCCACCAGTTGTTGTCTTCTGTGTAAGCAACTATAGTCTTGCCTCACTGCCAGACGTAAGCCACCCGTTTATATAATTTCATTATTGGTAATTAATTATTCGTAATTATGGGTTAGGTTAATCGAATCTAGCATAGAATATTATTTCATTTTAGTCTGTTTAGGCCGTACAGAAATAGAGGCTCTGTAACACGGCTTGTTACAGCGAACTTTAAACGTCGGGTCCCAACACGTTTAACTTAGTAAGCCAATTACATATTAATAGTTATAATATTACTATCAGACACAAATTATAATAAAAATGTGAAAAATAAATTACCTACTACCTGACTCGTTAATTCCTGTTGTTGCTGTGAATAAAATGTCAAGGTTGACTTTAATGCTTCAGTAATTATCATTACGGCGTTTTTTTCAGGATGAGTAATGCTGAAAGGTTGTTTAATGTGGGTGTAGATGGAAGGAAAGTGTGTAGTGGTAACATGTAGCTAAGTTAGACACTATTGGTGAACACTGTTGTGCTCTCACAGCGAATACTGTGTTCTCACACACTTTAAACACCTGTGGTACCTTCCTCACACCTACCACAACTGGAATAATGTGCTTGAAATAACTCTCAGTGTTAAATCTAGAACAAATTAGTGCTTGGTGGAACAGGAATTTCTATTGGAGTGTAACAGTGGAGCCAACGATCCCTTCATATTATGCTATGAGGGATTGCTAGAAAATACTTGTACCATTACCATACCTAGCACAGCAGGAATGATGTGCTTGAAATAACTGTCAGTGGTAAATCTGGAAGAAAACAGAGATTGGTGAAGTAGGAATCATCAGTGTTGTGGTGTAGTGTTATCAGTAAGGCGGCACCATGTTCATCAAGAGTGACATGTTCGACAAGCTGCTGTGTTGTCGTCGAAAGGTGATAGACGACGACGATGACGACGACAGAGTGGTGGAGGAGGTTGTCCTCCAGCACACCAACAACAACAAGACTGAGTACATCTCCTCTGCTCAACTGGTCGAGGTAATACACAGTCAATAACACTGTTTGCAACAACTCACAGCTAACAGAACAAGATATACTTGCAACACTTGGGTATCTTTATTCAGCAATAAAGATACCTAAGTGTTGCACATGTGCTTTATTAACTTGTATTACATACCATCAGTCATAAAACTCACAACTAGCCCACAGATGAGAGGTGAAACTGAACGATGTTTCGCTCCCCGGGGCGCAGTCCCTGCACATATTAAGTGTCGCTGTTATCTGTTAACTACCGCCCACACTATGGGTTTATAGTGCACATTAAATATATCAAATTAAATAAATACTTTTCAGTCCGTCCTGGACCATTATTAACTCCAGACTTGATAATGATCCTGGACCATTAATAATTCTAGACTTGACTGTCCTCTCCAGCTTGTGGGTTAGTCTTGAAGGATTGATTATTAACTGTGACTGAGAAAGTGTAATGGTAGAGGTCAGAATATACAACAAATTCATACAACTTGATGATTGATTACTCTTGAGTTTGGTAACCCCTCAAGGGAGGTTCCTTGACGCTGGTGAGGGGCTCTTGATCTAGGGAATTGTATCTGTGCTCCAGTTCCCGGATTAAGCCGGAGTCCCTTCCAATCCCCCCCCCCCACAGGCGCTGTATAATTCTACGGGTTTAGCGCTTCCCCATGATTATAATAATTGAGTTTAAGAAGAGAGGAAGACTACTGACATAAGTTATGTGATGTGTTGAAACACTAACACCTTCTAAAACACCATCTCTCTTCCCCTCCCCTTATCTCTCCCTCTACCTTTTTACCTCTCCCTTTCCCCCCTCCCTCCTCCCCTCCCTACACCACCTTCCCCCACTTCAGACATAAACACACTAGTACTCGTAATTGACTGTTATTTTTATTTTCAGGTATGTGTATAGTGAGTGAAGGAGTCAGTGGTGCCGCAGGTTACTGTAAGTACACTCACGCTTCTTACACACAAAATTAACGTGACAGTAAACTTTGGCTACCTTTACCTTCCAAACAATACTTGGTGGTCGTATACAAGAAAGTTTTCCTTGTCTTCTGCCTTTCTCCCGGCACTCTTATTCTTGTGTGATTGTATTGATTGGACAAATATGTGTTTGGGAGGGGCTGGGTTTGATTGGTGTCATTGTTTTTGTGAGTAAATGTTACCTACCAGGTTATCTTTGTAGGGTGTGTGTGTGTGTGTGTGTGTGTGTGTGTGTGTGTGTTGTAGGATGGAATCGGTGCATAAGCGCTCGGTAACCTTGGCTCCCAGTGCTGTCGATTGCATCCCAGTATGTTCGTGTATATACATGTAACTTCATGCTGCGGTAACGTATGTTGGTGTCACATATTACTTTACTAGTGTTTCTTTGCTGTAGTATATTACCTTTTGAGAAGTTACATAAATTATATTCCTTTCATTATTTATCCTGGAGAACGTTTTGGGATGCCTGGTCATAGACCGGGCCTTGGGGGCGCTGACCCCCGAAACACCCCCCAGGTATATCATGCCACCCTCTAATATCTGTTACCTATTGTATATTTTGTAATGTTTCCAGGGATCATCGCCCCTGCGCCTCAGTCTAACACTAGGTCTCCTAAATTTAAAAGTAAACACTATAGAATAAGAGCTGTTAAACAGTTGGAAATAAAGATAGTTGTACACTGAATAAAAATGAAGTTGGTAAGTATCATTACAATCATAATGTACAGGAGCAAGATGATGTATTAGTCAGATGTTGCACGTGTGTCTTAACGTCTCACCTCACAAGTTGGTAAGATTTACTTATTATTATGCATGGTCATGAGGCAGCAAAGAAAAAAAGCAACCTTATCAGAGTGCAAAACATATAACAGGCTTCCGTTTTACAATCTGTGTAGTAGGTTCACCGGTGTTGTGCCGGCCCGGGTGTTGTGCCGGCCCGGGTCTTGTGCCGGCCCGGGTGTTTTCCAGATGGTGACCGGGCGTAGTTTCACAATCTCCTGACATTACTGTAGTACCTTCCTGGAAGATGGATGTCTACTCAGTAGTTTACTGCCAGTATTGTGGCTGTCTTCGGTATTTGTAAATTTAGTTTTAATATATTTTTCACGATGTTAATATTCTTGCCAGTACATCTGTCTAATACACCGGCCAAAATAGTGATCCTCCGTCAAAAAGTAACTGCAGCCTTGCTGGCAGGGAACTTGGGAGGTGTTGCTGTTACTATGCTGGGCCATATCCTCAGCTCCTTACTGAAGTATACACACAAATGCCCCAGACTATTCAACATCTTACCAGAAGATATCGGAAAAACTGCTGGAACAAGCGTAGAAGTCTTGAAGAGGAAACTGGACAAGTATCTTCATCAGGTACCTGATCAGCCAGGCTGTAATGGATATGTGGGGCACCGGGCCTCCAGCAGCAACAGCCTGGTTGACCAGGCTACTCCCGGAGCCTGGAAAAACTCTTGGAACTCATTAAAGGTAAAAAGTACACGTTTCGCCCCCACAGTGGGCTTTATCAAGCCCACTGTGTGGGCGAAACGTAGTCAATAAAGGATCACATTATACTGCATTTGTCTATTTTTCCATCGTGTCGATGGAAAAAATAGTTTTATAACAGGAAAACCTTCCTGTTTGGTGGAATATAACAGGAAAACCTTCCTGTTTGGTGGAATATAACAGGAAAACCTTCCTGTTAGATGGAATATAACAGGAAAACCTTCCTGTTAGATGGAATATAACAGGAAAACCTTCCTGTTTGATGGAATATAACAGGAAAACCTTCCTGTTAGATGGAATATAACAGGAAAACCTTCCTGTTAGATGGAATATAACAGGAAAACCTTCCTGTTAGATGGAATATAACAGGAAAACCTTCCTGTTAGATGGAATATAACAGGAAAACCTTCCTGTTAGATGGAATATAACAGGAAAACCTTCCTGTTTGATGGAATATAACAGGAAAACCTTCCTGTTAGATGGAATATAACAGGAAAACCTTCCTGTTTGGTGGAATATAACAGGAAAACCTTCCTGTTTGGTGGAATATAACAGGAAAACCTTCCTGTTTGATGGAATATAACAGGAAAACCTTCCTGTTAGATGGAATATAACAGGAAAACCTTCCTGTTAGATGGAATATAACAGGAAAACCTTCCTGTTAGATGGAATATAACAGGAAAACCTTCCTGTTTGATGGAATATAACAGGAAAGCCTTCCTGTTTGATGGAATATAACAGGAAAACCTTCCTGTTTGATGGAATATAACAGGAAAACCTTCCTGTTTGATGGAATATAACAGGAAAACCTTCCTGTTAGATGGAATATAACAGGAAAACCTTCCTGTTAGATGGAATATAACAGGAAAACCTTCCTGTTAGATGGAATATAACAGGAAAACCTTTCTGTTTGGTGGAATATAACAGGAAAACCTTCCTGTTTGGTGGAATATAACAGGAAAACCTTCCTGTTTGGTGGAATATAACAGGAAAACCTTCCTGTTTGGTGGAATATAACAGGAAAACCTTCCTGTTTGGTGGAATATAACAGGAAAACCTTCCTGTTTGGTGGAATATAACAGGAAAGCCTTCCTGTTTGGTGGAATATAACAGGAAAGCCTTCCTGTTTGGTGGAATATAACAGGAAAGCCTTCCTGTTTGATGGAATATAACAGGAAAGCCTTCCTGTTTGATGGAATATAACAGGAAAGCCTTCCTGTTTGATGGAATATAACAGGAAAGCCTTCCTGTTTGATGGAATATAACAGGAAAGCCTTCCTGTTTGATGGAATATAACAGGAAAGCCTTCCTGTTTGATGGAATATAACAGGAAAACCTTCCTGTTTGATGGAATATAACAGGAAAACCTTCCTGTTTGGTGGAATATAACAGGAAAGCCTTCCTGTTTGATGGAATATAACAGGAAAGCCTTCCTGTTTGGTGGAATTAAACAGGAAAACCTTCCTGTTTGATGGAATATAACAGGAAAAGCTTCCTGTTTGATGGAATATAACAGGAAAACCTTCCTGTTTCATGGAATATAACAGGAAAACCTTCCTGTTTGATGGAATATAACAGGAAAACCTTCCTGTTTCATGGAATATAACAGGAAAACCTTCCTGTTTGGTGGAATATAACAGGAAAACCTTCCTGTTTGATGGAATATAACAGGAAAACCTTCCTGTTTGATGGAATATAACAGGAAAACCTTCCTGTTTGATGGAATATAACAGGAAAACCTTCCTGTTTGGTGGAATATAACAGGAAAGCCTTCCTGTTTTGTGGAATATAACAGGAAAACCTTCCTGTTTGATGGAATATAACAGGAAAGCCTTCCTGTTTGATGGAATATAACAGGAAAACCTTCCTGTTTGGTGGAATATAACAGGAAAGCCTTCCTGTTTGATGGAATATAACAGGAAAACCTTCCTGTTTGATGGAATATAACAGGAAAACCTTCCTGTTTGGTGGAATATAACAGGAAAACCTTCCTGTTTGGTGGAATATAACAGGAAAACCTTCCTGTTTGATGGAATATAACAGGAAAACCTTCCTGTTTGATGGAATATAACAGGAAAACCTTCCTGTTTGATGGAATATAACAGGAAAACCTTCCTGTTTGATGGAATATAACAGGAAAACCTTCCTGTTTGGTGGAATATAACAGGAAAGCCTTCCTGTTTTGTGGAATATAACAGGAAAACCTTCCTGTTTGATGGAATATAACAGGAAAGCCTTCCTGTTTGATGGAATATAACAGGAAAACCTTCCTGTTTGGTGGAATATAACAGGAAAGCCTTCCTGTTTGATGGAATATAACAGGAAAGCCTTCCTGTTTGATGGAATATAACAGGAAAGCCTTCCTGTTTGATGGAATATAACAGGAAAACCTTCCTGTTTGGTGGAATATAACAGGAAAACCTTCCTGTTGGAATATAACAGGAAAGCCTTCCTGTTTGATGGAATATAACAGGAAAGCCTTCCTGTTTGATGGAATATAACAGGAAAACCTTCCTGTTTGATGGAATATAACAGGAAAACCTTCCTGTTTGATGGAATATAACAGGAAAACCTTCCTGTTTGATGGAATATAACAGGAAAGCCTTCCTGTTTGATGGAATATAACAGGAAAGCCTTCCTGTTTGATGGAATATAACAGGAAAGCCTTCCTGTTTGATGGAATATAACAGGAAAGCCTTCCTGTTTGATGGAATATAACAGGAAAGCCTTCCTGTTTGATGGAATATAACAGGAAAGCCTTCTTGTTTGATGGAATATAACAGGAAAGCCTTCCTGTTAGATGGAATATAACAGGAAAGCCTTCCTGTTTGATTCAATATAACAGGAAAACCATCATACGTGATATAACACGACAGGAAAACCATCCTGTGGGAAGGTTGTGTAAGATCAACATTGTAAAATTTCCATGGAACATGGTAGTGTGTGATGTACTGTCTAATTTCATTAATTAAACTACTGAGGATGGGAAGATATAGAGTATTATAGAAAGTTTAAGTATTAATGTGGTTGGTGGTTGAATAGTGGGCGAGGAAAGCTGGCGTTATCATGCCTTGGATACACTGCTGAAGGGTACCCGCCAAATTGATGCGTTTTCACCAGTGACTTTCCCTTCAGTTTACCCTGGAGAGTTGACGTAGTTCTCAGGGGACTGCTGGAGGTCGCTCTCTCTCTCTTTCTCTCTCTCTCTCTCTCACAGGATTTGACAAGGTTAGGTTAAGGATTCCTAACTTTATTGACATGCTAAGAGCTGTTTCCTACATCAGCTCATTTGAAAGCATTTTTGTTATGAAACATACAAATAGGAAACATGATGAAGTTGGAGCCATTTGTGGGCCAGCATTTTCATAGGATCAACTGGCTTTATCTCGTTGACATCAAAATGCTGTACGAATGTGTTCCATACTCGAGTCATCCTGGGGATCAATGATCTCAGATGAAGTGATGTTCTGGAGAAGGGTACAGCCAGAGTGAAGTTGCTGCTTTCTGCCCGTCTTGTGGTATAGAAGCTTCCTTCACGCTGTTCTCGAAGTGGATCCAAGTGTGGTTCTTTGACAGTGTTGGCCTTGTGCATAACAGTAAGGCCACCCACATCCCTCCTGTGTTGAAGGCTCTGCTGAAATGACAAATCTATCCAGTATGGGTCCAGGCGAGAGATGAGATGTCTTGCTCTGTTCTCTACTCTGTCAAGCAGTCGCAGATGAGAGGTGGGGGAGGGCAGGCAAACCAAGAAAGTGGAGCATAATCAAGGTGTGAGCGTACTTGTGCCTCATATAGAACCTTGCAACCCCTACTGTCAAGCAGGTGCGAGATACGTCGAAGTGCTGTAAGCTTCCTGGTTGCCTTGTTTGCAAGATTTACAGCGTGGTTCTTCATTGTCAGTTTGAGTCATATTTTACGCCAGGGATATCAACTACTTTCCCAGGTACCAACACTCTCCCATTCATACTTACTACTGCTCCGGCATTACCATCATGGTCTCTCTCACTAAGGTTTTTACAGGTGTACGAGCTGTTACCTTCCTCAGCTTCTTTAAAAGGCTTTCTTAGCTTAATTGAAGAATTATTGTTAAAAACACAAATAAGAAACAGAATGAAGTTGGAGTCAGTTATGGGCCAGAGATTTCATACATTTACTTACCTTTGATGAGTTCCGAGAGTTTTTGTACTCCCAGGTTGACCAGGCAAGTACCATACGAGCCTTGGACCAGGCTCATCTGGTGCTTGCGTGGTTAACCATACTGTTGCTGCTAGAGGCCCGCTGATCCACATAGCCATTACAGCCTGGTTGATCTGGCACCTGGTGAAAATATCCAGTTTCCTCTTGAAGACTTCTACACTTGTTCCAGCAGTGTTTCTGATATCTTCTGCTAAGATGTTGAATAGTCTTCTTCTTCTTATGACCAGAGCTTTGGTAAGATGGGTAAGGAAGAAGGATGGGTAAGGATAGAAATATTGGAAAAGGGTGGGAGGGGGGAGAGAGGTAGGATATAAAAGGTAAGTGGCCCAACCACTTTGATGTAATTTAGAAGGTGTATGTGAAATAATAAGATATTCTTAAAGGGGTATAATACTAACCCATCAGAGTCACATAGATATAACAGATATATAAGTACACGACTCCGAATTGGTAGTAAATATACAAGTTGCAATTGCCTTTTTTTTTGCGATTGCACAACGGATATTTAAGCGACAATGAAGGCAATAATTTCCTGGCCAGTTTATAAAGAATTACTTGACAATGGCTTCTTACAGGTGGTGTCCCGCCATAGTAAATTTAGCATAATTTTTACAGTAGAATGTTATATGTCTCCCTAATTGGGGGCGATGATTTTCTCAGTAAACATAGAAGGGTTCTGGTGTTACCCAATCTTCTTCTTCAGGGAGGTTGCTCAATAACATTGGTCGATGGTAATCATCTTTATGGATAAAACGACGGACCCTCTGTGAGAGAGTCATTCTTTGAGTCCTGTGAGGAGGAGTATTGATATCCGTGGTATTTTCAACTTGTAGAGGATGTTCTCTATCTGGCATGTAGAGTTCTTTCATTGCATAGAGTTGTTTCTTTTTCAGGGTGTCAAGGCGTACATTTAAGGCAGTAATATCTTGTTGTACATGTAAATCTGCCATTTTAACTCTGTCTCTCCTCCTGGTACCCGTAATGAAGCGAAGAGCTCTATTCTGGACCCGTTGCAACTGTAGCATGTTGGTCTTTGTTGTTAATGTCATTGGGACACATGGGTATTCGAGTATAGGTCTTATTATCATTTTATACAGATGTTTTTTGACGTGTGGAGGGGCTTGATTGAATCGAAAGAGACTGCTAAGACCGGCTTTGGCTATGTTGTTCTTGTGTACGAATGGTATATAATACCGACAAGATGAGAGTAAGACACATGTGCAACATCTGGGTATCTTTATTGTAGACGTTTCGCCATCCAGTGGCTTTATCAATACAAATTCCAGGACATAACTTGAAGACAGTAGAACTATGTACAGAAGATGAGGTAATCAGTCCCTCAACCTAGGAGTAGGTGCGAACAGCACCATAGTCGTGGAGATTCTGAAGCAGAAGAAAGAATCCTGGCGCTTATATAGTAACGTCAGGTGAAGCAGACGAGGGCAAATTCACTGGTAGGCAGGATTCCCCAGTGGAAGTAGGTCCTTCCCAAAGAGATGGGTTAGTTGTAGTAGTAGTTGTCGTAGTCGTGAAGGTTATGTACATGTCCTCAGAAACGTCTACAATAAAGATACCCAGATGTTGCACATGTGTCTTACTCTTATGTTGTTCTTTTTAGTTACATGAGATGTTGAGTGGAGCAGCCTGTCTAGGGCCCACGAATCTTGATACAGTGTTCCCTTATTGTGCCCACCGCACCCCTGCCTTTCACGGGGTTTATCATGCACTTCATCCCATGTATGTATCTCATTCCAGTATGTAGTTACGGAAGTGTACAGATTTGGGACCAGAACCTCAGGTTCTGGTCTAATATATGTGAATATCACATTTGCATTTTGGTTTCCTTGCAACGCCTCTGTAATTCTGTCACAGTTGTTCAGCAGTTTTGATAGGCATGATCTCCCAGTTCTAAAACCATGCTGGTTTGGGCTATGTAGATTGTGCTGTTCCATAAATGTTCAATAAGACACACATGCAACAGTTAGGTATCTTTCGAAATAAATATACCTAACTGTTGCATATGTGTCTTATCTAACAACCTGTCGGTATTTTATACCACGTTTCGAAATAAAGACACCTAACATTTCATCACTCTCGCGAAGATTTTTATGATGTGGTAAGTTAGGGTTACTGGTCTGTAATATTTAGCTAGTGCTCTACTACTTCCCATATACTCTAAGGTCTGTTATTTCACCTAGATCTAAGCTCTTTCTCCAAAGAATACTGAGGGCTCGTGCTAATGGTACTTTTCATTTCTTTGTAAATAGAGCATTCCATGAATCTGGTCCAGGTGCTGAGTGAGTGGGCATGTTGTCTATTTCTTTTTCAAATTCTATGAAGTGTAGATGAATTATTATTATAATCTATGGAAATAGTACTTATGTCGGTTGATCTGCACGACTTTCAGATGGAAAGAAAAAATAAAATCTGCATTCACCACCTGCTGTCATTTAGTGGGTTGATGAACACCGATTTATTCTGGTATTTCAAGATTTGGCTCAGTTCATCATCAGTATATGAATCTCCTGTTATTAATGATCCATTAATGGTATTTCCCCCTCCCTCCCCTCTTTCTCTTCTTCCTCCTTTCACACACTGTCATTAGCAAAGAAACAAGACCCAAGTGTCGTGGTGAGAAAGCAGAGTACTTGCCCTGAGGATTAAGACACTGCATGACTTTGGTACATTGCATGACTGGTACACTGCATGGCTCTGGCAGTGCATATGTCGCTCAAGTTGCACGGTTCACGTGCGCTTCCAGTGATATGCTTGGTATCTGCTAACTCCCACACCTTTTTCTACGTACCTGCAGTGCTGCTCCTCCAGGTTTTATTCCAGTTTAAGGATCTTTCTTACTCTTACATCACTAAAATCGAGTAGCTATTTGACTAAATCCACAGCCCTTTTATATCTTGGAGTGTCTTCCTGCCCTCTCTACGTGTGTGTGTGTGTGTGTGTGTGTGTGTGTGTGTGTGTGTGTGTGTGTGTGTGTGTGTGTGTGTGTGTATGTGTATGTACTCACCTAGTTGAGGTTGCGGGGGTCGAGTCCGAGCTCCTGGCCCCGCCTCTTCACTGGTCGCTACTAGGTCACTCTCCCTGAACCTTGAGCTTTATCATACCTCTGTTTAAAGCTATGTATGGATCCTGCCTCCACTACATCGCTTCCCAAACTATTCCACTTCCTGACTACTCTGTGGCTGAAGAAATACTTCCTAACATCCCTGTGATTCATCTATGTCTTCAACTTCCAACTGTCCCCCTGTGTCCAATCTCTGGAACATCCTGTCTTTGTCCACCTTGTCAATTCCTCTCAGTATTTTGTATGTCGCTATCATGTCCCCCTTATCTCTCCTGTCCTCCAGTGTCGTCAGGTTGATTTCCCTTAACCTCTCCTCGTAGGACATACCTCTTAGCTCTGGGACTAGTCTTGTTGCAAACCTTTGCACTTTCTCTAGTTTCTTTACGTGCTTGGCTAGGTGTGGGTGCCAAACTGGTGCCGCATACTCCAATATGGGCCTAACGTACACGGTGTACAGGGTCCTGATCGATTCCTTATTAAGATGTCGGAATGCTGTTCTGAGATTTGCTAGGCGCCCATATGCTGCAGCCGTTATTTGGTTGATGTGCTCTTCAGGAGATGTGCCTAGTGTTATACTCACCCCAAGATCTTTTTTCTTGAGTGAGGTTTGTAGACTCTGGCCCCCTAGACTGTACTCCGTCTGCGGTCTTCTTTGCCCTTCCCCAATCTTCATGACTTTGCACTTGGTGGGATTGAACTCCAGGAGCCAATTGCTGGACCAGGTCTGCAGAATGTCCAGATCCCTTTGTAGTTCTGCCTGGTCTTCGATCGAGTGAATTTTTCTTAACTTTACGTCATCTGCAAACAGGGACACCTCAGAGTCTATTCCTTCCGTCATGTCGTTCACAAATACCAGAAACAGCACTGGTCCTAGGACTGACCCCTGTGGGACCCCGCTGGTCACAGGTGCCCACTCTGACACCTCGCCACGTACCATGACTCGCTGCTGTCTTCCTGACAAGTATTCCTTGATCCATTGTAGTGCCTTCCCTGTTATCCCTGCTTGGTCCTCCAGTTTTTGCACCAATCTCTTGTGTGGAACTGTGTCAAACGCCTTCTTGCAGTCCAAGAATATGCAATCCACCCACCCCTCTCTCTCTTGTCTTACTGCTGTCACCATGTCCTAGAACTCCAGTAGGTTTGTGACACAGGATTTCCCATTCCTGAAACCATGTTGGTTGCTGTTGATGAGATCATTCCTTTCTAGGTGTTCCACCACTCTTCTCCTGATAATCTTCTCCATGATTTTGCATACTATACATGTCAGTGACACTGGTCTGTAGTTTAGTGCTTCATGTCTGTCTCCTTTTTTAAAGATTGGGACTACATTTGCTGTCTTCCATATCTCGGGCAATCTCCCTGTTTCTATAGATGTATTGAATATTGTTAATAGGGGTACACGCAGTGCCTCTGCTCCCTCTCTCAGGACCCATGGGGAGATGTTATCTGGCCCCATTGCCTTTGAGGTATCTAGCTCACTCAGAAGCCTCTTCACTTCTTCCTCGGTTGTGTGCACTGTGTCCAGCACTTGGTGGTGTGCCCCACTTCTCCATCTTTCTGGAGCCCCTTCTGTCTCCTCTGTGAACACTTCATTGAATCTCTTGTTGAGTTCCTCACATACTTCACGGTCATTTCTTGTTGACTCTCCTCCTTCCTTCCTTAGCCTGATTACCTGGTCCTTGACTGTTGTTTTCCTCCTGATGTGGCTGTATAACAGTTTCGGGTCAGATTTGGCTTTTGCTGCTATGTCGTTTTCGTATTGTCTTTGGGCCTCCCTTCTTATCTGTGCATATTCGTGTCTGGCTCTACGACTACTCTCCTTATTCTCCTGGGTCCTTTGCCTTCTATATTTCTTCCATTCCCTAGCACACTTGGTTTTTGCCTCCCTACACCTTTGGGTGAACCATGGGCTCATCCTGGCTTTTTCATTATTCCTGTTACCCTTAGGTACAAACCTCTCCTCAGCCTCCTTGCATATTGTTGCTACATATTCCATCATCTCATTAACTGGCTTCCCTGCCAGTTCTTTGTCCCACTGAACCCCGTTCCGGAAGTTCCTCATTCCCATGTAGTCCCCTTTCTTGTAGTTTGGCTTCATTCGTCCTGGCGTTCCTGCTTCTCCCTCCACTTATAGCTCTACTGTGTATTTGAAGCTTAAAACCATATGATCGCTGGCCCCAAGGGGTCTTTCATATGTGATGTCCTTGATATCTGCACTACTCAAGGTGAATACTAAGTCCAGCCTTGTTGGTTCATCCTCTCCTCTCTCTTGTAGTGTCCCTTACGTGTTGGTACATGAAGTTTTCCAGTACCACCTCCATCATCTTAGCCCTCCATGTATCTTGGCCCCCATGCAGCTCCAAGTTCTCCCAATCGATCTCCTGGTGGTTAAAGTCACCCATGATCAGGAGCTTTGCCCTGCATGCATGAGCTCTTCTGGCCAGTGCAGCCAGTGTGTCAACCATCGCTCTATTGCTCTCGTCGTACTCTTGCCTTGGCCTCCTGCTGTTCTGTGGTGGGTTATACATCACTGCTATTACCACCTTGGGACCTCCAGAGTGAAGTGTTCCCGCTATGCAATCACTTTCTTCTCCGCTGTCTCCTCTCTCCAGCTCGCCAAAATTCCATCGATTTTTGATCAGCAATGCCACTCCTCCACCCCCCTGTTCCCTCTGTCTTTCCTCAGGATCTGGTATCCCATTGGAAACATGGCATCTGTTATCATACCTGTAAGCTTGGTTTCTGTGAGAGCTATGATGTCGGTGATGCCTCTTTGACTCTTTCGTGCCACTCCTCCCACTTATTTGTTATTCCATCAGCATTTGTGTACCATACCTTCAGTTTCCTTTCCAACACTGTGGTTTGGGGGGCCTGTGAGGGTGGGAGACCTGGTAGCTCGGTGTTGGGTGGAAGCTGTGGGTATGGATTGTAATGTGTGTTGGGATGGTGTGATAGGTTGTGGGGTTCTGAGAATAGTTGTGCGTGTGCTTGCCCTTGCTGCTCTGTTCTGCTCTGACTGACCTCTGCTGGTTCCATCCTTGTCTCCTTTCCTAGCTCCTTTCGCTTTTTTGTCCTCTCCCTCAGCTGCTGTCATTCTGTTTGTGTTCTGTCTCTGTCTAGGAACACCCTCTTGTACTCTTCTGAGTATTTCAACCGTGGTTTCTCTTGGAGGATCCTGTTCCGCACTGTTTCCGTCCTGAGAATCAGCTTGATCGGTCGGTTTCTCCCCTTAGAGTACCCCCCTATTCTCTGAAAATTTACAATCTCGTCCATCTCTTCACCTATTTCCGTGATGATTTTCTCAATCTCCTTTCTTTCTTCCTGCCGCCTTTCAGTGTGTGTCCTTTCCTCTCTCTCCTGAAGCCCATGAATAAACACTGATTTTGCCCTTTCCTCCTCCCATTGCCTCACCCTCTGTGACTCTGGATCCTGCCAGTATGTGGTCATTTTCTCCCTTGATTTTTCCAGTGGCTCTTGATAGCATGGTTGTGCCTCAGCATTCGACCTATCACCCTCTCCATCTGCACCCAGCTGTTCTTCCCTTTCATTCCTTGGCCCTTCTTGGCAGGCTGATATGACCTTAGCATAATTCATAACTCCTTCCTTCCTGTTCGGCCTCTCAGCTTCATATGCTGTGTCTTCTCTGGTCACTGCCCCTGTAACTTGCTTCAGCCTATTTATCTCGACTTCTAGGACTCTTATCCTGGCTACTGCAGTTTCGACTTGTGCATATATATGTGTGTGTGTGTGTGTGTGTGTGTGTGTACTCAACTACTCACCTAGTTGAGGTTGCAGGGGTCGAGTCCTAGCTCGTGTGTGTGTGTGTGTGTGTGTTTGTGTGTGTCAGTCACGGTGGAAGCAATAACTAGTTTGACCTGCGACACACACACTAAGGGTCGCCCTCGCTCCCTCGACAGTTAGAGAAGTTAAGACCAGAATCTCTGCCTTGTTAAAAAAAAAAAAAACGACGATCAGCTAGGCTGTTGTGGCTGGCATGGGGTTAACCACCGAAAAAAGTGGTGGTGAGTCGTGTGCAGGAAACAGTTTCTCGAGCAGCACGCACGCACGCATGCGCGCGCGCACACACACACACACACACACACACACACACACACACACACACACACACACACACACACACACACACACACACACACAGCAGCGTTAGAGCTTCTTGTTTTTGCGTGCATTGTAATGGCGCGCGTGTGTTTCACCCTTAAATTGTTACTCGTGGTAATTTTGGTAAATTAGTACAAGGCAGTAGTTTAGTGTGTGTGTGTGTGTGTGTGTGTGTGTGTGTGTGTGTGTGTGTGTGTGTGTGTGTGTGTGTGTGTGTGTGTGTTGCGTCTTGAGGTTATTGTGGGTTGACAACTGAGCATCTGATGAATGTTCGTATTGATTCATTACCAGTGAATTAATTGTCTTGGAAGCTGAGTGACCTTGACAAGACTCAAGAAATCGTAATGACACGATTGCAAACAAACCATACCCCCGGCCGGGATTGAACCCGCGGTCATAGTCTCAAAACGCGACGGGCTGGAGTTTTGAGACTCTATGACCGCGGGTTCAATCCCGGCCGGGGGTATGGTTTGACCTTGACAATACTGATACTATTAGTGTCCGTACTCCGTAAATGTAACAACAACCAACAACAACCTTCTACTACTGCTTCTACTATTGTACTACCATTGGTGGTATATGAATGGTATACAATACCGACAAGATGAAGAATTAGACACATGTGCAACATCTGGGTATTGTTAATTTGTAGACGCTTCGCCAAAACGAAACTCCTGCTAATTAATGATAGCCAGATGTTGCATGTGTGTGTAATTCTATTACCATTGGTACAGTATTGTTACCAGGAATTTATACAGGAAGAATGTAGTGTGTGCAGCAATTGATTATATCAAATCGATAAATCCGCAGTGTGGTGCTACGCTATTGTACGTGATAGTTACATAGTCTAACAAAAACTGTTTGCTAATCATATTGCATCATGCAGGATGAGTTATAAACAGAGCCTGGCCGATGGTCGGGCTCCGAGAGTAGTCAAACTCTCGAAGCTCTTCAAAGGTATATACCACTAGCTTTTATAAGCAGCATATTTCTATATTTCTGAGAGGCAATGGTTAAGTCAACTGTAGATATAAATCCAGATGTACTCGTGTTAACCCTCCTGGAGCTTAGTTCCTAGACCTTTGTGTATGCATATAGTCTTGTGCTACCCTCCACAGGATGGATATTGGGTGCACAATAAGCTAGCCACTTCGATGGAAGAATCTAGTCAGTCTCTCCTACCCTCTCCTCTCTTCCCCTTCTCCTCTCCTCTTATCCTCCCTCATTTTCTCTTCTCTCCCTCTTTCTGTTGGAAGGAAACTTTTGAAACTGTTGTAGTTGATGAAGCTTCAGTGTAATACTTGAGGATACCGTCATCACACTACAGAAGTATCTTGCCTCAGGCTGACACACAATATTATCCTTTATCAACAATACCGAAATAAGTATGACAGTGTACTCAGTAAGACGGAAAAAATAGTTATCAGTGTCTTTCTGTGGGTAAATAGAAATAACATGATGTTCAATGGTGACAGATTTCAACTGCTTAGATATGGGAAGAATAAAGACTTCAAAAAACACGCACAGTATACAGATCTCAGACTGGCCATCTTGTAGACCCTAAGACACAAGTAAAACACACAGGAATTATGATGAGATGATCTCTCATTTAGAAAAGACGAAGTAATGCAGTAAAAGTCAATAAAATGAATACATGAGAACCTTAAAAACGGGAGAAGCAACGCCAGTGTAATGTTGCAAGTCAATGGTGCTCTCACCTCCCTCGTATTGTGTGCTCTCAGCACGTTTCAGGGCAGGAGATAACAGAGCTGAAAGCTCTACACAGGTTGTATACTGACAGCATAGTGTTGACGGCTCCGTTCAGGGAAAGGGAAATATGAGAGCTGAAACAGATGCAGAGATGGTTTACGGCCCACAAGGAGCCATTAAAGCATTTAAATTACTGGGAACGCCTTAAAATCTTTAATACTTACTCACTGGAGCGGAGGAGAGAGAGATACGTGATAATATATACCTGGAAAGTACTTGAGGGCCTGATCCCAAATCTGCACACTGCCATAACTTACTGGAGTGAGAGATATGGAAGGAAGTGCAAAATAAACCCAGTGAAAAACAAGGGTGCACTGAGCACAGTAAGGGAACACTGTATCAACATCCGTGGCCCTAGACTATTCAGCATCTTAGCAGAAAATATTAGAAACTGGACAAGTATCTTCACCAGGTGCCAGATCAACCAGGCTGTGATGGATATGTGGGTTACCGGGCCACCGCAGCAACAGCCTGGTTGACCGGGCAAGCACCAGACGAGCCTGGCCCAAGGCCAGAGTAGAAAAAAATCTGGGAACTCATCAAAAGTAAGGTACCTGTTAAAGGAATGTGAAAGTGAAAGCTGTTGAAGGTTTTTCACTCTGTCAGGATTGTTAAGCTTTTTCTCTCATAAACACGTAAAATGGAAGGTAAATGTTACAAACTTGTACGTATGTTTAGCGTACACTGTGACTTACTTTCCTTGAGTCCTTAACACTTTTTACTTGTGTAATACTTCGTTGGCAGTCTACAAGGGTTGGTCAGAGACTTGGCCATGTAAGCGATGATTGTCACATTAACTACATACATGAGATGGATGTGTCTGTAACTAAGACACTGTTGTAATGCATCATAATCACGGAAAAAACACGTGGCACCTTAATGTGCTGTTTGGCCAGAAATATGAATAAATTTCACATTCTGAAGGAACGTCGTGTTCTTTAAGAATGTGATGAACATCCTGGAGAGCAAGTACAATTGATGAACATTTTATTGTGGAGAGTTTGTTTTATGTTGAAGCTTTCATTGTGGATGGTGTGATTTAAGTAATACCTAACATGGGGTCCACCAGTAACTTAGCACCGAGCCAGGAGACACACCATGAAGACAGTACCAGTAATCTTCGACAAAGAAGGTATCTGTTAATAGTTCTTGGGATCATTGCCACAGCGGTCGGTCTCACTCCAGGTTTACTATATTTGAAAGAAAATATTACTGGAATAAGAATAAGAACTATATCACCCATGAGGCAGAAAAAATCAGCAATGCTATCAGACTGTGAAACACTGAACAAGCTTCCGTTCCTCACTGTGACAGAAGCTTAACACCACTGTGAATACTCCAATTTTCTCTCTTGTTGTTTATATATTTGCACCAGAGAGCTACACGTGTGTGTTAACGACGGCACATACAAGGACAACTATGTAACTTTTGTTTACAAGCAAAATGTCAAGGCTGGTAGAAGTACGTGATCCAAGCCAGAACACGCGGCCATCATCAACAGCCGGATTGGTCAAGGACCTGACTGCTATTAGAGGACTGGAGATGAAGTCTCCACCCGTCCTTGTGATGAATGACCCGTGCGATTTTATTGCTTCATGAAAACAAAATATAGTGCAAGTCAGGGAGGTGAACACTGAAGAGGAAGTGAAATAAACTGGGAGGAAGGAGGAGGAGTAGAAAGGAGGGAATGTAGGGAGGAAGGGAGGGAGGGAGGGAATGAATGAATGAGGTAATGAAAAAAAAAAACAGGTGAAAGAAGGATGGTGGTCAAATTATTTTCACAATACAGTGACTGCAACTATTCATAATTGATAAATTACAAGTCTAAAACTTGCAGCGCTTTGATAATGGTGGAGCAGAGTGAGGCACACACGGGAAGTTCTCCTGCTGGGTAGAGACAAGAAACACACACAACGACACTTGATGAAATAGACATTTGGGCAACACTTTGGTATCTTTGCTGTGGAAATGTTTGGCCAACCAGTGGCTTCTTCAGTCCAATACAAAGAAGAATGGTTGAAGATCAGGAGTTTGAGGTAATCAGTCCCTCAGCCTGGAGTCAGTGTGGTCAGTCCATCAATCTTGATAAGAGTTTCCACAGTAAAGATACCCAGGTGTTGTACAAGTGTCTTAACTCGTCATTCTGTCGGTTCTTCTGAACCATTTATATATATATATATATATATATATATATATATATATATATATATATATATATATATATATATATATATATATATATATATATATATATATATATATATCCACCCAGGGAGGTACTACCGTCCTGCCAAGTGAGTGTAAAACTGAAGCCTGTAATTGTTTTACACGATGATAAGATTGCTGGTGTCTTTTTTTATCTGTCTCATACACATGCAAGATTTCAGGTATGTCTTGCTACTTCTACTTACACTTAGGTCATACTACACATACATGTACAAGCATATATATACACATCCCTTTGGGTTTTCTTCTATTTTCTTTCTAGTTCTTGTTCTTGTTTATTTCTTACCTCCATGGGGAAGTGGAACAGAATTCTTCCTCCGTAAGCCATGCGTGTTGTAAGAGGCGACTAAAATGCCGGGAGCAAGGAGCTAGTAACCTCTTCTCCTGTATATATTACTAAATGTAAAAGGAGAAACTTTCGTTTTTCCTTTTGGGCCACCCCGCCTCGGTGGGATACGGCCGGTGTGTTGAAAGAAAGAATTATATATATATTATATATTATATATATATTATATATATATATAATATATATATATATATTATATTATATATATATAGCGACACTTGGTGCAAGACTCGCATGCTGGGAATTTCTGCAAAACGTGCTTCAGGAAACCCGGTGCTGGGTGAAATGTTGTACAAATAAAGAACTCAAACTACATTAATCTTTTTCACTATAATCGCCCTAACTGACGCAGATCAGTGAGACTGTTGGTGCTCGCTGCACGCAGATTGACGTAACGACCACTACATGCCGCATGAGCAGCTTATCAGTGTCTTATAGTTAGGAGAAATGGTAATGCCTGAGGATGGTTTGTCAGTATCCATCCCACGGTCCTGTTCCAGACCAGCCTTCTCTGCTGACAGTATGATCAATCAGGCTGTTTGTGCTCCCTACACGTAAATCTAATCTAATATCAAAAGATGCTTATGTAACATAATTTGGCTTTGTTACAAGCTTTTGTCTTTGAAAACCTCATATTTGCAAGCGAGAGACGTGAGGCAGTCGGTAACGGCTGCTGCAGTGTTCTTCCAGTCTTACATGCAGCTGACTTCAGCACTGTTCCAGCGTCGATGTTCTCATTCTATCTACATGATGTAATGATAATATAATTATATTGAAGCTTAACAACAGACCTTGTGTGATAATGTATATTTTAATCATGACTCAAATGGTGTTGATCTGAGATGATTGAGTTTTGTATATTGTATCAGCGGTTTGGGTCTGGGGTTCAACCCCGCTTCTCCATTCCCCTCCCTCCAGCAGACTCGTCTCACACAAAACACTTTTAATTGGAAAGGAAATATTGCAGGTGTAACTGTTAAGATAGCGAGAAGAAAACAGAGGTGAGTTTATTGAATATTAGGTGGAGTTGTTTGCAAGACTTGACTGTCATCTTACATGCTCGTGAGATGGAGACCAGTAAGCGCACAAAGTGATAAATATTGAACATGCTACCGTTTCACATTTATATGGAAAGACGGAAGTAACTTTCTGAATGTAATAAAGTGAAGAATAGTTAATGAGTGTTGGTCAAGAGTGTAGTTAGTGCAAGAGTGAGATCGTTGGTAAAACAAGAACGTTGTGGTCAAGTGTGAACAGCAGGTGAGTCTAGTCAGGTGTGAGCGGCGCTGGGAGAACTGATTACTATTTTAATGGGCATTTTACCCTCAATCTGTATCACAATCACAAACCCGCTCCACCTGGCTGCCCAACACACCTGCACCAACCACCACCACCTAGCCCCCCCCCCACCCCATTCTTTCTCCCCAACCTTGGTGTTGCTTGGTACAACAGTAGTAGTGTGGGGCAAGATTGGTGCAGCAGTGAATTGACCCTGCGTTTATTTGTATACATTTATGACATATGGCAGAAAAACGTATATTGCTTTTGTTCCCACTGTGTAACTGTCACATAGAGTAGGGTAGAAGCACACTGTTGATGAATCCACACCTGCACTACTGCCATGCTCGCCAAAAAAAAAAAAAAAAAAAAAAAAAAAACTTGAAGGCAAATATAGAATATAACTTTGGTGTATCTGTGTTTAGCATTAAGAATAATATTAAGAGAGAAGTACATCATGAAACTGGATGTTATACGAATGCAGTTAGAAGCCTAAATATACGTACAGGTTATAATTATAATTTTTTTTAAAGAGGTCATCTAAGTAGATTTGTCATCCATTATGATAACATGAACATAAATAAGTTTATGGAGCAACTTGTAGTGTGAACAGGTCGATATTGTAGAGGCCAGGTTTAGGCTTCGTCACAAGTACTTCTATCAGTTTGGCTCCCCCCCCCCCGCGCACGCACGCACGCACACGCGCGCGCACGCACACGCACGCGCCCACACACACACACACACACACACACACACACACACACACACAAACACACACACACACACACACACACACACACACACACACACACACACACACACACGAACGATCAAACCTAATGCAAAGTGTGTGGCATTTCAACACGGTGTGCTGTCTTTACTGAGGAATATAGATAGTATATTAACCTATGTGATGTGACAAGATATTAATGAAGACAAGATACTAAACATATTAAGCAAAGTTTCTAAATTTGCTTATAGCAGATAAGCGAACTGTAGATATAAATTTAGATGTACTCCTGTTAACCCTCTTGGAGCCGAGTTCACAGGCCTTTTGTGTATGCATGTGCTCTTGTGTTGCTGTCCACAGGAAGGACATGGGATGCACAGTAAACTAGCTGCTTAGGCGGCAAAATCTAATAGTCTAATCAGTGACCACCGCCACACACCACCACCACCAAGATCACACACCATCACCACCAAGATCACACACCATCACCACCAAGATCACACACCACCACCACCACCACCACCACCACCACCACCACCACCACCACCACCAAAATCACACACCACCACCACCAGGGGGTGGTGGTGGTGGTGTGATTTTGATGGTGGTGTGTGATCATGATGGTGGTGGTGTGTGGCGGTGGTCACTGATTAGACTATATTAGATTTTGCCGCCTAAGCAGCTAGTTTACTGTGCATCCCATGTCCTTCCTGTGGACAGCAACACAAGAGCACATGCATACACAAAAGGCCTGTGAACTCGGCTCCAAGAGGGTTAACAGGAGTACATCTAAATTTATATCTACAGTTCGCTTATCTGCTATAAGCAAATTTAGAAACTTTGCTTAATATGTTTAGTATCTTGTCTTCATTAATATCTTGTCACATCACATAGGTTAATATACTATCTATATTCCTCAGTAAAGACAGCACACCGTGTTGTGATCACACACCACCACCATGATCTTGTCGGTATTGTATACCAGTCTTGCACAACTTGTCAGGCACTGCAACATCATGGTATCTTGATTCAGAGGGCATCTACATGACTTTCTTCAAGACTTCTACAACTAGCCCATCAATTTGGGAAGGACCTACTTCCACTGGGGAATCCCGCCTACCAGTGACTATGCCCTCGTCTGCTACACGTCTCTCTTCACTGACGCCTATATAAGCGCCAGTCTCCTTGCCTGTGCTTCAGAATCTCTACAACCACGGTGCTCTAAACACCACCTCCAAGGCCGAGGGACTGATTACCTCATCTTTTGTATATAGTTCTTCGTTTTTCTTATTATGTCCAAGAATTTGTATTGATAAAGCCACTGGATGGCGAAACGTCTACAATAAAGATAACCAGATGTTGCACAAGTGTCTTAACTTTCATCATGATCACACACCACCACCATGATCACACACCACCACCATGATCACACACCACCACTACCACCATGATCACACACCACCACTACCACCATGATCACACCACCACCACCACCATGATCACACACCACCACCACCACCATGATGACACACCACCATGATCACACACCACCACCACCATAACCACACACACCCACCATAATCATACACCGCCATCACACACCACCTCCATCACACACTACCACCACACACCACCACTACGACACACCACCAACACAACACACCACTACGACACACCACCAACACAACACACCACTACGACACACCACCAACACAACACACCACTACGACACACCACCAACACAACACACCACTACGACAACACACCACTACGACACACCAACACAACACACCACTACGACACACCACCAACACAACACACCACTACGACACACCACCAACACAACACACCACCAACACAACACACCACTACGACACACCACCAACACAACACACCACTACGACACACCACCAACACAACACACCACTACGACACACCACCAACACACCACCAACACACCACCAACACACCACCAACACAACACACCACCAACACAACACACCACTACGACACACCAACACAACACACCACTACAACACACCACCAACACAACACACCACTACGACACACCAACACAACACACCACTACGACACACCACCAACACAACACACCACTACGACACACCACCAACACAACACACCACCAACACAACACACCACCAACACAACACACCACCAACACAACACACCACCAACACAACACACCACCAACACAACACACCACCAACACAACACACCACCACACACCACCACTACGACACACCAACACAACACACCACCAACACAACACACCACCACCACCACACACCACCACCACCGCCACACACCACTACCACCGCCACACACCACACACCTAAGTCAGCAGATAGTGGAGCCAGCAAGACTGGAGAACACACTAGACTTTATTTTCACAAATAATGAGGACCTGGTAAGTAACATAACTATCAAAAACAACTAATGCTGATCACAATTTATTTGAAGTTCAGACTTACATGCACAGGAATCCTGATCAGCAAAACGCATACAGCTATGAGGGTACCTTTACCAAATTCAACTTCAACAACAAGAACATCAACTGGGACCAGGTAATCTATGTCCTAAATGAAACTTGCTGGGAAGATATCTTGAATAACATGGACCCTAACCAGTGCCTTGAAAAGATCAACTTACAGGAACCAGGAGAGGCAGAAGGAGCTTAAAGCTATTAGTGAAATTGAAAGAAATTCAAAATATTTCTTTTCATATGCCAAAAACAAGGCAAATATCTCATCTAGTATCGGGCCCTTACTCAGACAGGATGGGACTTACACAGATGACAACAAATAAATGAGTGAAATATTGACATCCCAGTACGACTGTGTTTAGTGAACCACTAATCGGTCTGAGGATCGACGACCCAAATGATTTCTTCATGAATGAGCCTCAAAACTTCATAAATGTATGCCAGATTTCCGACATTACCCTAACTCCGATAGATTTCGAAAAAGCCATTGACAACATGCCTATGCACTTAGCCCCGGGCCCAGACTCGCGGAACTCTGTTTTCATTAAGAACTGTAAGAAACCCCTCTTGCGTGCCCTAAGCACACTATGGAGGAGGAGCTTGGACATGGGTGAAATTCCACAGTCACTTAAAACAACGGATATAGCCCCACTCCATAAAGGTGGCAGCAAAGCATTAGCTAAGAACTATAGACCAATAGCTCTGACGTCCCACATCATAATAATCTTTGAAAGAGTGCTAAGAAGCAGGATTGCAAATCACCTGGATTCCCAAAATCTGCACAGTCCAGGGCAACATGGGTTCAGGGCAGGTCGCTCCTGCCTCTCACAACTACTGGATCACTATGACATGGCCTTGGATGCACTGGAAGAAAATCAGAATGCAGATGTAATATACACAGACTTTGCAAAAGCATTTGACAAATGCGATCATGGCGTAATAGCCCATAAAATACGTGCTAAAGGAATAACTGGGAAAGTGGGGAGATGGATCTTCAACTTCCTAACCAATCGAACACAAAGAGTAGTGGTCAACAGAGTTAAATCGGAGGCTGCCATAGTGAAGAGCTCTGTTCCACAAGGCACAGTACTCGCCCCCATCTTATTCCTTATCCTCATATCAGACATAGACAGAGATATACACCACAGCACCGTATCATGCTTTGCGGATGATACTAGGATCTGCATGAGGCTGTCATCTGCTGAGGACGCGGTTAACCTCCAAGAAGATATAAACAAAGTTTTCCAGTGGGCAACTGTAAACAATATGATGTTCAATGAGGACAAATTCCAACTACTCCGTTATGGAAAACTGGAGGAGATAATAACTAGAACAGAGTATACTACTGACTCCGGCCATACAATAGAGCGGAAAAATAATATAAGGGACCTGGGAGTAGTAATGTCTGAGGATCTCACTTTCAAGGATCACAACAGTGCCACGATCGCACGTGCAAAGAAAATGATAGGATGGATAATGAGAACTTTCAAAACGAGAGATGCCAGGCCAGTGATGATCCTTTTCAAATCACTTGTTCTCTCTAGGCTGGAATACTGCTGTACATTAACATCTCCATTCAAAGCAGGTGAAATCGCAGGTCTAGAGAGTGTACAGAGATCCTTTACTGCACGTATAAGTTCTGTCAAGCACCTTAACTACTGGGAACGCTTGGAAGCACTTGACTTGTACTCGTTGGAACGCAGGAGGGAGAGATATATCATAATATACACTTGGAAAATCTTGGAAGGAATGGTCCCAAATCTGCACACACAAATCACTCCCTACGAAAGTAAAAGACTGGGCAGGCGATGCAAAATGCCCCCAATAAAAAGTAGGGGCGCCATTGGTACACTAAGGGAAAACACCATAAGTGTCCGGGGCCCAAAACTGTTCAACAGCCTCCCATCAAGCATTAGGGGAATTGCCAATAAGCCCCTGACTGCCTTCAAAAGAGAGCTGGACAGATACCTAAAGTTAGTGCCGGATCAGCCGGGCTGTGGCTCGTACGTTGGACTGCGTGCGGCCAGCAGTAACAGCCTAGTTGATCAGGCCCTGATCCATCGGGAGGCCTGGTCATGGACCGGGCCGCGGGGGCGTTGATCCCCGGAATAACCTACAGGTAACCTCCAGGCTGGTAGCTGAAGTATGCATATTCCCCTAAGAAAAAAGAAGAGAAGTAAACTGGAGAGAGACGCTCCCTCTACAGGAAAAGGCGAAGAATCATTGAGCTCCTCGGGAATACCAGATTAATTATCTGAAACACGGAAGGAAACGCTAAACAGGGAAGTGAAAAATACTGAGCTTAAGTTAAAGGACTCGTACAGCATCCAGGAGAGAGAAGAGGAGCTACAAGCGATTAGTGAAATTGAAAGAAATTCGAAATATTTCTTTTCATATGCCAAAAGACAAGGCAAAAACCACTAAAGTATAGGGCTCCTGCTCAGACAAGACGGATTCTACGCTGATGACAACAAAGAAATGAGCGAGTTACTGAAATCTCAATATGAGTGTGTGTTCAGCGAGCCACTAATCAGTGAAAAGATAGACATTTCAAACAATTTACTCATGAATGAGCCTCAAAACCCTGCCAATGTATGCCAAATTTCTGACATAATACTACACTAGACTTTGAGAAAGTCATCGACAACATGCCCATGCACTCAGCCCCATGCTGAGAGAAGTGTTACTCCCTGAATATGTTGTACTTTTTTTCAATATTAATGGACTGAACACATCACTCCAGAGTGAGGGACTGATTACCTCAAACTCCTCATCTTCCACCGTTCTTCTCTGTATTGGACTGAAGACGTCAATGGATGTCGAAACGTGTTCACAATGAAGATTCCTAAATGTTGCAAAATTTTATAATTCATCTTGCTGGTTTTCTTAACTATTTACAGTATATATTCTGGCTGCCTTCCCTTCACGTTTCCATCTTACTAGTTAATCGTCCACGTCGGACCGAAACATCGTCATAAATTTCATTCTCATATGTGAGGGTTATTTGTGTATTAAAACCATTCTGCTGATGCTGCTTAATAAACTAAGTCTGTAAGTTCAACTTCAAAGACGTAACAGGTATACCAGATATTTTATATATTTTTAAACTGCGTTGATTTTTACGAAGGTTATGCGAGGTTATGAATTAATCTATCAAGATTTCCTACTCTTTCTGGAACATTGCAAAAATGTTTACTTAATATATACGAGAGACGGGCGGGGCCGGGAGTGGTTGAACGATAAGAGGTAGAAATATAATTGTAGAAACAGTGGTAGAGATAGTGGCAGTAGTAGCAGTGGAAATATTTCCAGTCTCCTAAATTTTAATACTCTGTTCCTTAGACATCAAACTTACTTTTCTCCCAACAGCCTTGGTAGTAATCCAGTTCTTACCTCTCCTGCTACTGATGCTTCCAAAATCTGCTCTTATTTTCTGCTCCTCATGTCCTCTCTGATACTTTGGAGAAACTGGTCGCTCTATTTCTGACATACTTAAAGAACACAAAAGAAGTGTTAGACTTGCCGACACCAGTAATGCTCATTTCTATCATGTTAGATATCACTGTAATCCTGTTGACTGGTCCTCTGCTAAAAATGTCTAACCTTCTTCTGGCCTTCACCGTCGCCG
Organism: Cherax quadricarinatus; assembly: GCF_038502225.1. Lineage (NCBI taxonomy): Eukaryota > Metazoa > Arthropoda > Malacostraca > Decapoda > Parastacidae > Cherax > Cherax quadricarinatus. Next base: position 1,988,493 of record NC_091346.1, read on the forward strand.
TCTTATTGAAGCATCCCTTATACACAACTTTCCTAATATGATCTTAGTACCTGGTTGTCTTTGTGCATGCCTTTCTCATTACTTTGTCAAATGCTCCAAACTTCAACGCCACTCGTGACTTGACCTGATCTCTTTCTCCTCTCCTTACCTCCTCCTCTTATCTATTTTTTTGCCTTTCCATTCTTCTGCTTAGGTTTGTTCTTTCTATGAGTTTTTGCCCTTTATTTTTGTTCCATCCTTGTGGACTATTAGCTCTCCTACGGTTCTCCTTGTTTTTTCTATTGTTAGACTACCTTCATTACTACTACTGCTATTCCTTCTCAGACTCTCCACTCTGACTCTTATGTCACTACCACTACTCCCTTCTTACTACATCCTCAGCCACTTTTACACTACTTGTAGTACTACTACCATCAAACCACAGTTGCTGCTGCTACTTCCACTACCTCTACTACTACTACTACAATTATATTCCTAACTCGTGTTCTACTCCTGGCCTTCCCCCTGTTGTTTACAGACATACCTGGTTACCGGAGTACTCACTAATACACTGCTATTCAGTCATATCATGTTTATTATTTTAGCGCAGCGCATGTCTTGCTGTTAAGGTTGTTTTCGGCAATTTAAAAAAAAAAAAATTATTGTTTTTGCTTTTGCATCATTTTTAATAACTAGTGCTGTTGAGCACTTTAATAATAGTGTACACATATGCACTGGTAGGTGGAAGAAAGAAAATTGTTTTAAGGCGATAACCCGCCGTATTAGTGAGTTATGCCTCCCTTCATGTTTCTCTTACTTAATAATCCAAATTGGACTGAAACGTCATAAGTTTCATTCTCCCATTGTGTGTGTGTGTGTGTGTACTCACCTAGTTGAGGTTGCGGGGGTCGAGTCCGAGCTCCTGGCCCCGCCTCTTCACTGATCGCTACTAGGTCACTCTCCCTGAGCCGTGAGCTTTATCATACCTCTGCTTAAAGCTATGTATGGATCCTGCCTCCACTACATCGCTTCCCAAACTATTCCACTTCCTGACTACTCTGTGGCTGAAGAAATACTTCCTAACATCCCTGTGATTCATCTGTGTCTTCAACTTCCAAATGTGTCCCCTTGTTGCTGTGTCCCATCTCTGGAACATCCTGTCTTTGTCCACCTTGTCAGTTCCTCTCAGTATTTTGTATGTCGTTATGCCCCCCCTATCTCTCGTGTGTGTGTGTGTGTGTGTGTGTGTGTGTGTGTGTGTGTGTGTGTGTGTGTGTGTGTGTGTGTGTGTGTGTGTGTGTGTGTGTGTGTGTGTGCGCGCGCGTGTGTGCGTGTGTGCGTGTGTGCGCGTGCGCGCTCGCGTTTCAGTCACATTATTGTGCCATTTTATTCAGCATGGTTTTAACTAACAAGCCGAGAGCTCCATAGTCTGCAACAATATCTCTCCAGACCATGGAGCTGAATTCGTCTCCAGACTGAGGGACTGACCACCTCAAATACTTTTCCTCCAAGGTTGATGGACTGATTACATCATCTTTATTTCATTTCTACTGCTCCCTTTGTATTCAACTAAAGAAACCTACTGTGCAGGCGGAACGTTTCATTAGTAAAGAGACCGAACTGCTGCATATGTTTTAATCTTCAACTCTTCGGTATTTTATACCATTTTTAATACCAGTCATAAAACTCTCAATATTAATAAATAAAGTGCAGAAAGACATCATTGCACAAGTTCTGAAGGAGAATATATAGCCTTCACAAAAGTTGCAATAAACCAATGAAAAAAATAACTATCACCAACATTGCATATCAGCTTCTTGAACAGTGTGCTGAGATGTATAAACACGTGAAACCACAAAGTGAACATTATCCAAGGTATCGTGGTTTCACAGCTGCTTCCTTCTGATGGACCACTCTGACGTGACTTCTGACACAGTAGACGACAGATAAAATGCAGATATATGCACAGACTTGACATTTGTGATCAGAATCTAATAGACAAAACTCATGTAAAACAGTATTTAACCTTCTAACAAATATACCACAATAATAAAAGCTCGCACATAGAATGAAACTTGTGACGACGTTTTAGTCCGACTTGGACCATTAGCTAGTTTCACTTGTGAGACTAGTTAATGGCCCAAGTTGGACCGAAACGTCATAAGTTTCATTCTACTATGTGCGAGTTATTTGTGTATTGTTCTAGTCACGGTATTGTGCCTTTTTATTCTTCATAGACCATAATAATTTTCAAATTTTTACCAAAGTCTGCCACAGTGAAAGAATGTTTCCCAAAGCACAATACTCACCACAGTTTTCTCGTTCTTATATCCGACATAGTTATATATCATAGCATTATTTTTTATGCAGATAGTACAAATTTTTTTATGGATGGCATTAACCGAGGAGACAGAAAATTCCCAGGTTGATATTAACCAGGTCTTCCAGTGGTCAACAGGAAACAATACGATGTTCACTAACGACAGACTTCAGTTACTTCGCCTTGAAATATTTAAAGAAACTGGATCACAGTGTAAAAACCACTCGGAGAGGAAGACAAATGTGAAGGACTTAGGAGTGTCAATGTTGGAAAAATCTCACATTCAAGGCTCACGACAGTGTTACTGTCACAACTGCAAGGATAATGATAGACTGGAAAAGTAAAACTTTTAAACCAAGAGATGACGATAATTCAAGGGTTATCCAGCGAATTATGAAACCCTCTACCCTCTGTTTTATTTAACATTACCCCATAGTTCCTTCGTAAACTTTAAGAAAGCCAACTCAGATCTGTTGAGTAGAACTTGTATTGTTGTTCATTCGCTTCTTCTCAGATCATCTCTGTTCACCGTCTGCAGTTACATGGAGGTAACACCATCCCTGCTTTGGCTAACCTAGCTTGTTAGGTTAGGTTAACTAAAATTAATCTAATGGAACCTAACCAAAACACACGAGAGATTATCCTGATGTAGTGAGGAATGGACGAGTAGGCCAGTAGCAGCGGTCCAGTCTCTTAATAATTATAAGTAAACATCAATATAAACAGACTTCATGGCAGTGAACACAGCGTTGATTTCCCTACATTGGCTCCACCCCAGAGTCTTGGCGTTGATCCAGCCGCTCATACATACAGTAAACATCCTCCTGGGTTTAATATTATTTATAGCTTTCTGTTAATTTACGTTAATATACACCGAAAAATCTAATATTGCATCAAAACGTGGGAAAATCATCGGAGTAGACAGTGCCGACGCTGATTATCTACACGCTCTCTGTTGTTTAAATCACAATCACGAATATCGGAAAATCAATTTTGCGTATAAGGATAGTCTGAACAATAATAAGACTCCTCATAGGAGGTGCCTTGATACTGCCGTAGGGCTCTTGATCCATGAAATTGGACTTACCCTCCCCATGAATCGAAACTTTGCCTTTTCCACAGATGCTATATGGCCCGTACTGCGTTAGCCTTTAAAGTTTATGGAAGATGGTACTTATTAAGATACACTGTATTTACTGAAATATAAACAGAGCAACATGCCTGTGTTTTGCAGGCGAGGTTGTACATCTATATTGAAAACTTTCACGGCAGCTGTCAGTATAGTCAGAATATTGAGACCAACTGAAATACTTCACATTGGAGTATGCTTTATGATTATTTATACCTGGAAAATTAATGTAGTTGTTGCCAGCACTCAGATCTAAGGAAAAACCATTTTTGATAAGTCGGGCTGCGTCAGCCTGCATGCAGACTACTGTCTAACTACAGGGGTTTGTTAACGCCTACAGATTAGAACAAATATGACACTGACAACATGATTCTTTATAAAGGACGTTTCTCTCTTCCACATTAAAAGAGAACACATTAAGTACAAATTTTATTTACCAGAGAAAAGTACAAAAAAGTGCAGGTGATGGGTCTATTATGTCATATATCTGTCTCACTGTGTCTGTCTCACTGAGTTCTCGCTATTCGGAAGTTACCTTGATTTAGTTAGATGGTGTTGAAAGTGCAGATTGGAGAAGATTCTAGGGAATGTCTTGTATATTTGTTCCCCTAATGATTAATATAGCTTCTGGCTAGTTCATATGATTGTGGATGTTCCGTTGATACTGAGTATTCTGCATGCGTATTTGTGGCCCTGATGCGTGTGTTCGATGCTCTATTGTGTCTCATACAAATGAACAAATCTCAGTTTCTTCGTTTTGTTGGTTGTCTGATCTTGGTGAGCTTCTTTCATGTGGTACATGTAATGCTGCATGTAAGAAGATAATGGTTTTGTCAGTTTTTTTTTCTCAGTTTTGAGAAAGTGCGTTTGGAAATAAAGCATATGGAAAATTGGAGTTTGGATAAAATCTGTCTAATAACTTGGCCGCCCCCTTCAAGACGGCCAATGTTATAAATTCTGTAAACTCTGAGAAAGAAACTTATGAGTACTTCTTTCTTTGTTTTAATGTGTGACCAGAAATAGATAAGATCATATTGGTGGATTTACGATAGACCTTAAATTTTAAAGTACCTACCTACCAGGACAGGGTATGTCCCAGCAGCTTCTAAAATAAATGTTAATGATGCTTCTTTGGCATTAAGTTTTTTTCTTGAAGGTTTCAAGGTTAAATATTTTGAGGACATTGGTTAAAATAACAACGTATCTCATCCAGGATATGTTGCTAGGGTTGTTGCAAGTTGTGCTTAAAAAGATTAATCATTACTGTGCTTGTGGGTAAGATCATGGCTATTCCAAATATTTACCTTTTGAAGGCTGTCATTAAAAATAGCTTTAACATTTACACAGTTCTTCCAGTTCCAGACTGTCGTGCCTGGGTACCGGTGTGTCTAAATTATCATAAACTTTCCTTTGTAGAAGGCTGATAGCTCAGGTGGTGGTCATTTACGTAAACAATGAGAGCACGTCAAGACTGGCTAATTTTTGTTCCTAACGTTGATATCATTTATCCTGGATAAGAGGTTGCTGAGTGTCTCAGGTGAGTGGTGGTTGCGGTGGCCTGGCTCATATTAGAACGCAAACAACAACAAACAATATACGTATGGTTTACGAAGTGACTGAATCATTTGCAATAATGTTTTTTATATTTTTATTTTTTTAAATTTCACGTATTTTTTTTAAAAAATATGTATCACGTGTACAATAAAATATAAGTTTTAGTAGTCTAACTGTAAAATATAAGCTTTGTGTCGGATGATCGGGGGAGGGGGGGGGTTGTGATAATTCCCGCATTTTAGTGGCTCATAGCTCAGTGGTAGCGCCCAAGGAGACGTTGACCGAGGTTCCTTGCATCTGTTGCCTCTTTTTACCCTAACATTAACTAAGGGTACTTGGGTATTGACCGATATACTTTAGAGGCGGGTGAGAGGTGAGGTGAGGTAGGATAACAGTTGTTTGCTAGTAAATTGAGCGGTGTATGAACAAAAACAAACATCAGCAGCAGGTAGGTGGGGCAGTGTTCCGCACGGGCACCCACACGACCTCCTTCAAGACTCTCACCTCCGACACGCGGCCTCCTATCATCCTCCAGTGTTACATCGCAGTCATTCTTCATTCTTACTCTTAAAAATACATTTTCCAATTAACAGAAGTATTTTTTTTTTACAAAAGTAAGAATATTAATATAGGTTAATAAATGAGACACTTTTGCAACATTGGGTACCTTATACCTTTGATATACCTTTTAAGAATTTCGGGAGTATATCTACTCTCTGAGCCCGGCCATGGACCAGGCTCGTCTGGTGCTTGCCTGGTCAACCAGGCTGTTGCTGCTGGAGGCCCATTTATTCTGCAAATGTTTCGCAAAACAGTGGCTTCTTCAGTCCATTGCAGAGAAAGTTGGAAGATAAGGAGTAATTTGAGGTAATTAGTCCCTCGTCCTCCAGGTTGAGGGACTAATTCCTTCGATTTTTTTCTTATCTTCCAACTTTCTCTGCATTGGACTGAAGAAGCCACTGGTTGGCGGAACATTTGCAGAATAAAGATACCCTGCAAAAGTCTCTCATTTATCAAATTGTCGGTCTCGTAAGCCTTGTATTCCAGTTTTATATACGCGCAGAGATGTGGCGCTATCCCAATGCGAGAGAAAATATTGAACAATTAGCACTCTGGTAGGATTACTGTTTTGTCTGTCTTAGGAATATGTGAAATACAGGTAAATCTTACAAACTTCTCTCATGTAACATTACTTAATTATCTGTTTGTTATTATTCCCGTAAACTTTCTCCTACTGTGGAACCATTAAGAGACGCTGTAGAAATAACCGAAGAGGCCGAGGATCAGTGAGTAGGATTGGATCACCTGAAATTAAATGTGGCTGTTGTTGTTTCCAGCTGCAGATGACACTCTCCCTGCCTTAGTTGTTCTTTATATAGGTCACCTACTAAGGTTTTAATCTTTCAGGAAGGTTGATGGTATCAATACGAGGAGTATTAGTCTGTTATACAGGTACTCAACCCTTCCCCCACACATCTCCAGTACAACCCACTTCCCCACCACAACCCACTCCCCTAGCACAACCCGCTTCCCCACCACAACCCACTCTCCCACCACAACTCAGTTCCCCACCGCAACCCATTCCCCACCACAACCCACTCCCCTAGCACAACCCGCTTTCCCACCACAATCCACTTCACAACCCACTACCCCACCACAACCTACTACAGCCCACTTCCTCACCACAGTCCACTACCCCACTACAACCCACTCCCTCACCACAACCCACTCCCCCACCACAACCCACTCCCCACCACAACCCACTTCCTCCCCACAACCCACTCCACCACAACCCACTCTCCCACCACAACCCACTCCCACCACAACCCACTCTCCCACCACAACCCACTCTCCCACCACAACCCACTTCCCCACCACAACCCACTCTCCCACCACAACCCACTCTCCCACCACAACCCACTTCCCCCCCACGACCCACTCTCCCACCACAACCCACTCTCCCACCACAACCCACTCTCCCACCACAACCCACTCTCCCACCACAACTCAGTTCCACACCACAACCCACTCCACAACCCATTCCCCACCACAACCCACTTCCTCACCACAACCCACTTCCTCACCACAACCCACTCTCCCACCACAACCCACTCTCCCACCACAACCCACTCTCCCACCACAACCCACTCTCCCACCACAACCCACTCTCCCACCACAACCCACTTCCACCACAACCCACTCCCCTAGCACAACCCAGTTCACCACAACCCACTCCCCCACCACAACCCACTCTCCCACCACAACCCAGTTCACAACCCACTACCCCACCACAACCCACTCCCCCACCACAATCCACTCCCCTACCACAATCCACTCCCCCACCACCACCCACTCCCCCACCACAACCCACTCCCCCACCACAACCCACTCACCCACCACAACCCAGTTCCACAACACAACACACTCCCCACCACAACCCACTCCCCCACCACCACCCAGTTCCCCACCACCACCCACTCCCCCACCACAACCCACTCCCCCACCACAACCCACTCCCCCACCACAACCCACTCCCCCACCACAACCCAGTTCCCCACCACAACCCACTTCCCCACCACAACCCACTCCACCACAACCCACTTCCCCACCACAACCCACTTCCCCACCACAACCCACTTCTCCACCTCCATAGGTAACCGTTAACTAAAATTACACTTATTCTTACATAGTTTAGGTCAATCAAACTATTTTTGTCACGTACATTTTAACAAGGCAGTTATGGGTACAAAGTTATGCTGCTAAATTACAAATTGATGTATAGAAAATACGCATAACTTTAGTTGTTCGATGATCTATATGTTATTCTTGTGCCCGTGTATGTACGTAAGTTCTTGTGTAAACCTTGACCACGTACAGTGTTGTGTGTGTGAAGTACAGTGTTGTGTGTGTGAAGTACAGTGTTGTGTGTGTGAAGTACAGTGTTGTGTGTGTGAAGTACAGTGTTGTGTGTGTGAAGTACAGTGTTGTGTGTGAAGTACAGTGTTGTGTGAGTGAAGTACAGTGTTGTGTGTGTGAAGTACAGTGTTGTGTGAGTGAAGTACAGTGTTGTGTGTGTGAAGTACAGTGTTGTGTGTGTGAAGTACAGTGTTGTGTGTGAAGTACAGTGTTGTGTGAGTGAAGTACAGTGTTGTGTGAGTGAAGTACAGTGTTGTGTGTGTGAAGTACAGTGTTGTGTGAGTGAAGTACAGTGTTGTGTGAGTGAAGTACAGTGTTGTGTGTGTGAAGTACAGTGTTGTGTGTGTGAAGTACAGTGTTGTGTGTGTGAAGTACAGTGTTGTGTGTGAAGTACAGTGTTGTGTGTGATTGAAGTAGTGTTGTGTGTGTGTGTGTGTGTGTGTGTGTGTGTGTGTGTGTGTGTGTGTGTGTGTGTGTGTGTGAAGTACAGTGTTGTGTGAGATGATAATGTGTGATTGGTGTGCCAGAATGATGAGGACGTGTGAGTGGTGAAGATACGAGCCTCACCCTGGCTTTCATACTTACTCTCTCAGGGAAAGGAAGAACTTCACCTGCCTCATCAGCGAAAAAGAATACAAAATAACCTGGATAGATATAACAAAATTGTATTCATTTATGTTCTACCAAAAAATAATGAGCAGATACATGAATAATCATCACGAACAAACAAAATATACTAACTAAATCTGGTGATACAGGATTAAATTGATAGTGAAGCATCATTGTTACTTAACCCAGGAGATTGTTAGTGGATCAGTGGTGAGGTGGATGGTACAACATTGAGAGATTATGGTAGTAACAGGCCAGCAGTTAAAAATGACACATGTGCAACTAATGCCACATTATCAAGCCGTTACGGCTTAACAGAGCTCCTAAAGAGTGAAACGTTGCCACAGTAAAACTGTCGCATTAGTTGCACACATTCATTTTCTTACCATATTGTTGGTAATTCTACCATTATTATTATAAGGCAGCAGTTGTTGAGTGTGGCCAGGCAGCCGTGTTGCAGCTTCCAGCTTAATTAAAGTGTGGTCGACTACACAAACTGACTTCAACTGGAATACTGCCACTCGGGTTGAATATTGAATCAAGCTGTGAAGGGGAGCGGGATGTTGCTCATAAAACTGGACTAGATACTGTAAACAGAACATAACTGAAGAGTAGATAGGTAACGGCTGCTTCTCAGTTTGTTGGTGTATTACAGCCACTCCGTGTTAGCCAGTCACAACTGTACAACACCAGCACGTATTTAAGATCATACACACCTCTGGCCTGCCATAAAAATGTCACGAGGATGTTACACGGCTTAATTAACACGTAAGCTGCATAAAGACAAATCTAATGTTTTGTGAGAACAGCAAAATTTACTTTAAAAAAGCATTACTGTAACCGAGGATAACCCACATACAAAACAGAAATGGTATAAAGTAATAACACAACCAACAATAAACATGAATTACTGAAGGTACTAGTAACAGTAAACTTAACCAACGAAAAGGAAATAAAGTTGTTAGATACAAGAGCAGGATGAGCTCTACGAGAGCAGTGAAGGTAGAGGCGAGACTTCTTAATATTTGTACGATTACACACCCACAGTGGGTTGCCCAATATGTTCACCAGTTTGTGGAAATCATCATGATCATCACCAGTCTTGTTTGGTGCTAGTATAACTTCAAAAGATGTCAGTTGCTTGGTTTTACTTTACATATGGATGGCTAGAAACAGAACAACTGATAGTTTATTCTGATCTAACAGTAATTTTTTTAAAATTGTTCAGAGATCGAGTCCCACACCCACATTATTTGGTTCCCACACCCACATTTTTTGGTTCCCACACCCACATTATTTGGTCCTCATACCCCCAAAGGGTATGAATATCCCTGGATAAGAACCCCTGAGGTAGAGTCTCTCCTCGCTACGCGGAAAGAAAGGTAGAAAGAAGAATCAGGCTGATATAGGCCTGTGCAGCTTAACACGACAGTGTCAGTTGGATCTCACAACGTATCCTCATGGACACGACAGAGTCGGTGGAACCTAACAACTTATCCTCATGGATTACTGCAGTGTTTCCGAAACTTATTTGATGGTGAATCTAAATACAGTGTTTTTCTGACCTGACGACCCAAGTGGCTGGAACACGTAGTTGTAACTTCCTGTTTTTATATATTTAATTTTTATTATGTTAACTTCATTGAATGATTTTAAATAATTGAATGAATTGTAATGTAAAATTCTTCTTTTAAAAATGAACTTTTTTTTTTTAGTATGTAATAATATTTCATTGTGGCTACCATGATGCTGCTGCTGCAATACTGGTAAGAACTTTTATGTTTTGATTTTATGTTCAGCAGAAGTTTGTGGTTACAGGAAAGTGGGTGCGGGAGGGAAGAGGAGCGATTGGTGGAATGATGATGTAAAGGGAGAAAAAGTTAGCATATGAGAAGTTTTTACAAAGTAGAAGTGATGCAAGGAGGGAAGAGTATATGGAGAAAAAGAGAGAGGTAAAGAGAGTGGTGAAGCAATGTAAAAAGAGAGCAAATGAGAGAGTGGGTGAGATGTTATCAACAAATTTTGTTGAAAATAAGAAAAAGTTTTGGAGTGAGATTAACAAGTTAAGGAAGCCTAAAGAACAAATGGATTTGTCAGTTAAAAATAGGAGAGGAGAGTTATTAAATGGAGAGTTAGAGGTATTGGGAAGATGGAGGGAATATTTTGAGGAATTGTTAAATGTTGATGAAGATAGGGAAGCTGTGATTTCGTGTATAGGGCAAGGAGGAATAACATCTTGTAGGAGTGAGGAAGAGCCAGTTGTGAGTGTGGGGGAAGTTCGTGAGGCAGTAGGTAAAATGAAAGGGGGTAAGGCAGCTGGGATTGATGGGATAAATTTAGAAATGTTAAAAGCAGGTGGGGATATAGTTTTGGAGTGGTTGGTGCAATTATTTAATAAATGTATGGAAGAGGGTAAGGTACCTAGGGATTGGCAGAGAGCATGCATAGTTCCTTTGTATATAGGCAAAGGGGACAAAAGAGAGTGCAAAAATTATAGGGGGATAAGTCTGTTGAGTATACCTGGTAAAGTGTATGGTAGAGTTATTATTGAAAGAATTAAGAGTAAGACGGAGAATAGGATAGCAGATGAACAAGGAGGCTTTAGGAAAGGTAGGGGGTGTGTGGACCAGGTGTTTACAGTGAAACATATAAGTGAACAGTATTTAGATAAGGCTAAAGAGGTCTTTGTGGCATTTATGGATTTTGGAAAAGGCGTATGACAGGGTGGATGGGGGGGCAATGTGGCAGATGTTGCAGGTGTATGGTGTAGGAGGTAGGTTACTGAAAGCAGTGAAGAGTTTTTACGAGGATAGTGAGGCTCAAGTTAGAGTATGTAGGAAAGAGAGAAATTATTTCCCAGTAAAAGTAGGCCTTAGACAAGGATGTGTGATGTCACCGTGGTTGTTTAATATATTTATAGATGGGGTTGTAAGAGAAGTAAATGCGAGGGTCTTGGCAAGAGGCGTGGAGCTAAAAGATAAAGAATCACACATAAAGTGGGAGTTGTCACAGTTGCTCTTTGCTGATGACACTCTGCTCTTGGGAGATTCTGAAGAGAAGTTGCAGAGATTGGTGGATGAATTTGGTAGAGTGTGCAAAAGAAGAAAATTAAAAGTGAATACAGGAAAGAGTAAAGATCAGGTGATGAAAGATTGGATATCAGATTGGAGGGAGAGAGTATGGAGGACGTGTCAGTGGATGGGTCTATGAAAGATGAGGTGAATCATAGAATTGATGAGGGGAAAAGGGTGAGTGGTGCACTTAGGAGTCTGTGGAGACAAAGAACTTTGTCCTTGGAGGCAAAGAGGGGAATGCATGAGAGTATAGTTTTACCAACGCTCTTATATGGGTGTGAAGCATGGGTGATGAATGTTGCAGCGAGGAGAAGGCTGGAGGCAGTGGAGATGTCGTGTCTGAGGGCAATGTGTGGTGTGAATATAATGCAGAGAATTCGTAGTTTGGAAGTTAGGAGGAGGTGCGGGATTACCAAAACTGTTGTCCAGAGGGCTGAGGAAGGGTTGTTGAGGTGGTTCGGACATGTAGAGAGAATGGAGCGAAACAGTGACTTCAAGAGTGTATCAGTCTGTAGTGGAAGGAAGGCGGGGTAGGGGTCGGCCTTGGAAAGGTTGGAGGGAGGGGGTAAAGGAGGTTTTGTGTGCGAGGGGCTTGGACTTCCAGCAGGCATGCGTGAGCGTGTTTGATAGGAGTGAATGGAGACAAATGGTTTTTAATACTTGACGTGCTGTTGGAGTGTGAGCAAAGTAACATTTATGAAGGGATTCAGGGAAACCGGCAGGCCGGACTTGAGTCCTGGAGATGGGAAGTACAGTGCCTGCACTCTGAAGGAGGGGTGTTAATGTTGCAGTTTAAAAACTGTAGTGTAAAGCACCCTTCTTGCAAGACAGTGATGGAGTGAATGATGGTGAAAGTTTTTCTTTTTCGTGCCACCCTGCCTTGGTGGGAATCGGCCAGTGTGATAAAAAAAAATATAATAATAATAAATTTTAATATCAAAATATAGCAAATTTTAGCCAAAATGAAAAGTACTTTTTAAGCTTTTGTGTAAATTTGACTTTATTACAATAGTTGGTAAGTAGCAAAAACAGATTTCTTTTTTTCATTGACTATCATGATGCTGCTGCTTTTTTTGTTTTATGTTGATAAACAGAGCACCATTCAAGTCATGCTGAGGATCCACCAGTTCATTATATTAATTTTAATAGTTGCAAAACCTGAAATATTTATCATAGAATGTGTGGGTCTTGAAGCCATGACTAGTGAGTTTGGAAACTCAAAATCCGGTGCGTTAAATTCCTTTTTCATAGAAGAATATTGTTGGAAGAGAATCAGAATAGACTTAACCTTGAGGTGGGCCAAAAATTTCGAAAATAGAAGGCTTTCAAAACGTTGCTTCTGCGCTTGGCTTTCCTGAAGATCTAGACATTCTTTTTGAAATCCTGGGATGTCTTCTTCCGCCTCAGTGACTTGTACACTGAACATTCTTCTGATGCAGCTACGCTGATAAAGGCCGAAGATTTCTGATAAATACGTCTTGTTTTTCCTAAAACTTCTTCAGATGATCGAGAACAGCTTAAAAAATCAGTGCATGCTTTCTGATTAATCTTCCAGGGAACACTCGGTTCTTAGAAGACAGCAGTTTATCCTTTAGTGATTTTTCCTCTCCAAAGTGCAGTGTTGTTCTCGAACAAAAGTTTTTCACCGATGTTCACCATAGTTTGATTTCGACTCTGTCTTGAAATTCAGTTTATTCGTATACCAGGTGATGGCGCTGAAGTAAGTCAGCCTTGCCAGCCAAGCAGCTTTTCTGAAGCAGTCGGTCTAATGTTTCCTTATTCTCCTGTAGAAAACTTTGAAAATATTTCTGGCAGTAAATGTTGAAGTTAATAACACTTCACAATAGAAAAACTGGTCTAAATCCACCATTTTTATAAGTTCCATTACAGTCTCATTAATAACCTGTGCGAGGAAGGTTTCGTGGGAGAGCCAGCGGACGAAAGTGGATGAGCAAGTCCTGGCGGTTGTGATCCAGTCTTTTCAAACATTTTTAAGAAAATTCTTTACTTCAAAGCTCTGGCCTTGACGAAAGTCATAATTCAGATTGCATCACTGAAAACAAAGTGCAGTTCCTGTTGCACACGTTGAAAGGTCGGGTTTTTCCGATGTAACAAGAGTGAATTATTGAGAAGTTGGGTTTTTCTGCTTTAGCGAGAGGTCCCAAATTACTTTCCCTCGTAGATGTCGCTTGGTCAGACCACACAACCAAACACTTCAACCATTCAAGGTCATGCTTAAAAAAAATGGTTAGGCACGTTAAAGACATCTCCAGTGGTGGTAGTTGGCAGGCCATTGTAAAAGAGAAATTCCTCCAGGAGGTTATGTACATCACAAAAACTATGAGTTGAGTCATTTGCAAAGTCCATACATTTATCGGCATGCAATGAAAAATTCCGTTTTTTTCAGCGCCACAATAAATTGAGCCAAAATATATTTTGAGATCATTGCGACGTTTGATGATATTCTTTGACACAGATACAGATTGCACCATGTAGGCAACAGTTTTCACCATTGCCACTGTTGCTGATTTATCATTACCTACCCAGTGTTATGAAACACTCGAGAGAGACGTTGTACACAAAGATCGAGATCAAATTGAAGGAAACGAACATATGAAAGATCTGGGTGTCATGTCAGCTAAGGAAATGACGGTGTAGATAATGAGAACTTTCAAAACAAGGGAATTAGTCCCAGTGGTGGCACTTTCCAAATAACTTTTGCTTTCTCGCTTAGAGTATTGTTCAGTGTTGATGGATCGTTTCAGTGCAGGGGAGATGTAAGAGGCAGGAAGGCACTTAAATTACTAGGAACGCGTCAGAATCCTAAATATGTACTCACTGGAGCGGGAGAGATACATGATAAAATGTATGTGGAAGGTGTTGGGGGGGGGAGGGGTCTGGTCCCAGTGAAAAACAGGGGCGCCGTGGGCACAGTAAGAAAATATTACATCAACATCCGTGGACTCAGACTGTTTAACACGACCACACGATATGAACACTGCTGGTACAAGTGTAGAAGTGTTCACAAGGAAATTGGACACGTACTTCTGCCAAATGGTAGATCAACCAGGTTGTGATGTACATGTGGGCCAGCGGGCCACCGGCTGTAACTGCCTGGTTAATCAGGCAAACACCAGACAAGTCTGAAGAGTAGGAAAACTCTCGAAACTCTTCAAAGGTGCATGAAAGCTACATCTCGTATTAGTTCATAAAACTTCAATGGACGCCAAGAAAGTTTTCTCCAGAGAAAACACTGAACTTGAGGGAGAACGCGTCTGACTTATCCATACTACAACTTCTTTATTTCGTCCAGTATCTGTTTGTCAACAAAATTTCGATGAATCGAAGTGAAATGATGTTTGAATTTATTTTTCTAAGTCGATTCGTTGACGAGGACTTGAGGCAGTGAAAACACTGGGGTTGAACCTTCCCAGTTTGTTCTCTAGGTTCAGTAAAGTCATTCTGAAACTCAGGATTATACTGTGATTTGTGTTGGGTCTTTTTTTCAATAAAATTCAAACTTAGAAAGAAGAAAGGTTTGGAATTAGAAAGCTATGAAATATTTCAGGAAACTGAATAAGAACGTTAAAATATAACATTGTACAGTAGAGCTGATAAAAAATTATTAAACACTGTCTAAAATGCAGACAACACGAATCCCTGGTCCCTCACTAGTAAGGTTATTGAAGCTAAAACTTTGGGTAGCTTCAAATTTAGGTTAGATAAATATATGAGTGAGAGGGGTTGGATTTAATTGGAACTTGCACATGAGTTAATGGGATTATCTAAACTTATTACTTGGGTAGCGTTGAAAATGGGTTGGGCAAATATTTTTGTTAGTGGATTTGGGCCAGTAGGTCAGCTGCAGTGTTGCTATATTCTTATGTTCTCACTCTTAAATTCAGTCATGAAACACAATGTTACTAACTCTCACAATCATTCACTCACTCGCTCTCCTCTTCCATTTACCCGCAGACTACATTCACACTAAATAACCCCCAATTATTTTTTAAATTACTTTCCCGCGACCCTCGGAAACATGCGTGCTACCCACATTTGGGTCGCGACCCAGGGTTTGAGAGTCATTGGGTTACGGGTTATGCAAAATCCTGCCCTGGTACAGCACAGGCTTGCATTTCACACTTAAATGAGAGAACTTACTACATATCTGGTTAGTTGCTGTCTGCCAACCTCAGTACAACTGTACGAAGATCTCTGAGTGTGCTTCATCTGATATTTTTAAAAGCTAGTGCACATTTTGTCTCATTGTGACTATTGTTCTAAAAACTGTTTTTAGCACTTGAATATTATTGCTAGGTTTAAGAACACTTGTTCAGTTTGTGATATTTTATGGAAAAATAAGTACATAAGCAGTATAATGTGATCCTTTATTGTACTGAACTGATGAAGCCACTGTGTGGCGAAACGTTTCCTCAATAAAGATTCCCATATGTTGCATAAGTGTCTCAATCTTCAACTTGTCGGTTTTCAAACCATTTATCACATCTGTCAGACACTATAACATCATAGGATCTTGATACAAAGAATTCTTCAACATTTGTCCATTCTTTGGACGAGGACCTACTTAGAGTGGATGGTTCCACTATGACCCCGCCTCCTACTGCTTCGCCTCACCTGACTACGTCTACGGCCCTATGCTGTGCGTTCTACAAAATGGACTGAACACATTGATTCTAGGCTGAGGGACTAATTACCTCAAACTACTACTCTTCTTACCCATTTCTACGTTGTATTGGACTGATGAAGTCACTGTGTGGCGAAACGTTTCCTCAGTAAAGATTCCCATATGTTGCACAAGTGTCTCAATCTTCAACTTGTCGGTTTTTCAAACCATTTATGACAGATCTGTTTGTGACTTGATAAAGGCCACTGTGTGGGCGAAACGTTGTCAACAAAGGATCACATTATACCATTTATTTCTGTGATATTTTATTGTGGTAATTCTACCTTTATTTAGAGTTTTATTATTGTAATCTGAGGGTTATTCTGTGTTTTAACGAATATCTTGTGTGTTGTGTATAAATGTTTGCTTGTGGTCCCAGTGCTCTTACAATACCACAACACTGCCCCCTCTCCCTCCTATACTAGCTGTGGTGTGTAGTACTGTCTCCAGGTGGCTGGTGTGTAGTATTCTGCCTCCAGCAGGTGACTGGTGAGTAGGACTTTGGTTAGGAGTCATGGTCATACACTTCCTGTTGTGGCCACTTTTTCCCTGCTCACTAGACCTTCGCAGTTCTTGACCTCGTAATTTTAACACCTATTTATGAGCTCTGGATGGCTGCCCCGTAGTTTGAGTGTGGGGGGAGGGAGATGGGTTTAGCTGCAACAATGAGTTGCAAGACTTTTCAACCTGCCACCAGCAGGTGTGAGAAATATTGCTGGAATAAACATTGAAAGTTTTCAAGTGGAAAGGGAAATTCTGCCTCGGCTGTGTTGGTACGATACGTTTTGATGGTTAGGTACGCGTGCGGGGCGCTAGTACCAACAACCATATATCTTTGATATAGCTTTGATGAATTGCGAGTGTCTCTCTACCCCCCGGAGCCCGGCCGTGGGCCAGGTTCGTCTGTTGCTTGCCTGGTCAACCAGGCTGTTGCTGTCCCACATATTCATCACAGCCTAGTTGATCTGGCACATGTCCAGTTTCCTCTTGAAGGCTTCTACACTTGTACCATCTGCGTTTCTGATATCTTCTGGTAAGATGTTGAAAAGCTTGGGGCCACGAATGTTGATACAATGTTCCCTTATTGTGCCCACCGCACCCCTGCTCCTCACTGGGTTTATTTTGCATTTCCTCTCATATCTCTCACTCCAGTATGTTGCTATGGCAGTGTGCAGATTTGGGACCAGGCTCTCGAGTACTTTACAGGTATATATTATCATGTATCTTTCACTTCTCCGCTCCATTGAGTACATGTTCAAGACTTTAAGGCGTCCCAGTAATTTAAAGGCTTTACTGGTTTTATGTATGTCGTAAAGGATCTCTGTATTTGTTCTAGCTCTGATGTTTCTCCTGCTTTGAACGGGGCCGTCAGTACTGAGCAATACTCCAAATGAGGGAACAATAGCGATTTGCAAAGTGTCGCCATTGGCATTATTTCCCTTGTTTTGAAGGTTCTCAATACCCACCCCGTCATCCTCCTGGCTGTCCTGATCTTTTTCTTATGTTCTTTGAAAGAAAGATCAGCTGACAAACCTGGTTGAAAGAGACAGTCAAGAAGGAAGCTTAGCGTAAGGCTGGGCTGCGTGGATATAAAAACTCTCGGAACAGGTCTCAGGTAAAAATTAATGTACTTTGAAAGTGCTGCAAGAGGAATCTTCCCGAGGCCTGGTATACCTCCAGGTAAGAGGATGCCGGTGAGGGGTTCCTGATCCAGTGAAGTGGGCTTATCCTTCCTTTACATCGAACATGATTGCCGCCATTTCCTATGTGCTGTATCACCCCTATAAGTTAGGCGCTTCGCCTCATAAAAAACTATTTGGTACATAGTGCTTTTAAGTTTGTGAGAGTTTAGCCACAAACACAAGAAGTTCATAACCCCATGTGTTCACAGGGATCTAACTCCAGCTCCTGAATCACGCCACTTAACTGTCAGATCAGATCACAGAATGAGTGGGGCTCTACCACATGGCAAGCAAGTCTTAAAACTCGCAGGCCAGTGTTAACACTGGTCCATACCTATCAAACAGGATTCATCCAACTAGGTGTATTTCTATAAACCATAGGGAGGTTAGCATGAGCCACCACTGAGACCACAAATGCTAGTTTTTACAGACGAATCTCTCACCAGCGTGGCTGTAGCGTGCTCTAGCTCAAGTCATCATAAAGCTGCCATCATAGCTCAGGAAATAGCACGATAACAAACAAATCATAGAGCGGGTTGGAATTGAACACATGGTCATATTGTGGCCCATACTAAACTTCCTACGGTGTATAGAAATGTACTTGAATGAATTTTATTAGGCCGGCATGATTATAAAACTAACGACTCATTAGCATGACCTGAACTGTGAGACACTAATTGAGTCTTTAATTAAGACCAAGATCATAAAATTACAACTTATTAATCAACATGGCAAAACATGGATTTTGTAATAAATATTCCGCTTAATGTTACAGGAATTAATTTGTATTGCAAATACTGTAACAAACTCAGCAGTGATGTTGCGAAGCTGGACTTAGAAAAATCCTTCAGTAAAATGTCATAGACTCTACTGCAGGCTTGGATCAGGGACTGACTCACTACAAGCTTGGATCAGGGACTGACTCACTACAAGCTTGGATCAGGGACTGACTCACTACAGGCTTCTATCAAGTAGTGATTTTCTGACAGACGAGTGTATCTGAAAGCATTTCAGTGAAATTAACAATGTAAATTCCCCAGAAACTGGTCCTTGGCCTAATCATATTAATATGAATAAAAAATCCAGAAACAGATCTAACATCTAAAATCTGACAACCCTGGACAGGCTGTCACAGTGGTCAGTAACGTAGAAGATTAATTTTACCCCGGATGAGCTCAAATTACGTAATGTTCGTTGAGAGTATTGTTAAGTGTGAGGATAAAATGTATGGAAGTTCACTAGACGATAATGGTATGTCATTACTGATGATCTAACATATACTAAATCAAGAATGATACGAGTAGTCATTACTGATGATCTAACATACCTAAAGTCAGTGTCAGATCAGCCGGGCTGTGGTTCGTACGTTGGACTACGTGCGGCTAACAGTAACAGCCTCGTTGGTCAGGCCCTGATTCACCAGGAGGCCTAGTCATGGACCGGGCCCAGTGGTGACGTGTACTTAGCTCAGTGGTTACGTGTACTTAGCTCAGTGGTGACGTGTACTTAGCTCTGTGAAGACCTGTTTGTGTGCTCTCTGTGAATCTGAACCAGGATGCCCTCTCTTGAGCAGCTTTACCAGCAGCTGAGAGAAGAACTCAGAGTTGCTAAACTGGAGATACGGCGATTAACGGAGGAGAACAAGAGGATTCGTAGTAATCCACCTGTTGTGAGTCCCCAGGTTAAGAGGGGAGCTTGGTCAGTGGCCGGGCAACATGGAACCAAGCTGAAGATTAAGAAAACGGTTGGAGAGGCAGAAACAACGAGAAACCAGAAGACTGCCGTGGAAACTTCCAACTCATTCTCGGTGCTACCTGACGAATGTGAGTGTTCTACTGGGAATGCCACAACGAGCACCAAGGAAGCATTGGCAGACGTGAGTGAGACATCCCTAGAAACCCCAACGAAGACCATCGAGAACGTCATGACGAATTCTACAAGTGGTGTAATGCTACCTGGCGAATGTGAGTCGACTACTCGGAGCATCACTACGGACGACGCCAAGGAAGGTAAAAACATTGTTGTTGTTGGGGATAGCCAGATTAGGTACATGGATAGGGCATTCTGTTTGAAGGATAGGAGTAGGAGGCAGAGAGTATGTTTTCCTGGGGCTGGGATGAAGGATATTGTTAGCCATCTGGATGACATCATGAGAGGTAATGGGAGCAATCCTATTATCTGTCTCAGTGCTGGAGGCAACGATGTTGGCAGACGTAGGAGTGAGGACCTGATTAGCAGGTATAGGTCAGCAATAGAGATAATTAGGAAGAAGGGTGGGAAACCTGTCATATGTGGCATTTTGCCAAGGAGAGGAGTTGGAAATGAATGGTTGTCCAGAGCAATTGGTGTCAATTGCTGGCTGGACAAATACTGTAAGGAAAATGCGGTAACATTCATTGACAACTGGGACCTCTTCTATGGCAGAAATGACATGTATGCCAGGGATGGGGTTCACTTGTCTAGGTGTGGGGTGGGAGCACTGGCCAACGCAGTGGAGGGAGCTGTTAGGTCTTTAAACTAGGAATAGTTAGTGGTATGGGTTTTGGCGGGAAAACTGTGAAGTCGCAGGGTAGTAACATGAGTACTAGGAGAACTAGTAATAGGCAAAATGAGGAGGATATTGGAAAGCCAGTGGCACTAATTGACAATGACAGTAATAGGTTTAGTGGAATAACAGAAAGGAGCAGGAAGGGTAAAGAGATAGGAGGGTCATTAAATATTTATTACACAAATAGTCGCAGTGCTAGGAATAAGATGGACGAGTTGAGACTAGTTGCTAGTGCAGGTAACATAGATGTATTTGCCATTACTGAGACGTGGTTTAATTCAAAAAGTCGGGACATGCCTGCAGAATGTCACATTCAGGGTTTTAAATTGTTCCAAGTAGATAGAAGTATCGGGAAGGGGGGTGGGGTGGCATTGTATGTCCGAGATCGCTTGAACTGTTGCATAAAAACGGGTATTAAGTCTGAAGTAACACATACAGAGTCTGTTTGGATAGAATTTTCAGAGGGGCATGAAAAATTAATTTTAGGTGTGATATACCGTCCCCCAAATTTAGATAGGGACCAGGGGAGACTACTATGGGAGGAAATTGTTAGGGCCACAAGGCACGATAATGTAGTAATTCTAGGAGACTTTAACTTTAGTCATATTGATTGGAATTTCTTGACTGGGAATTTAGAATCATACGATTTCTTAGAAGTAGTTCAGGATTGTTTTTTGAAGCAGTTTGTGACAGAACCTACAAGGGGTAATAACCTGCTTGACTTAGTTCTGGCAAACAATGAATCCCTTGTTAATAATTTAGAAGTTTCAGAGGAACTGGGTGCTAGCGACCACAAATCAATTACATGTAGAATTGAATGGAAGTATGATAGTAGGGATAACTCAGTAACAGTCCCAGATTTTCGCTTAGCAGATTACGATGGGCTTAGAGAACACTTATCATCTGTTGACTGGGGTAACGAAGAGAGCTATCAATATGACAGTTTTCTGAACACAATACATGCTGCTCAAAGAACGTTTATCCCTTATAAGGAAATTAGATCAAATAGAAATGACCCAAAATGGATGAATAATAGGCTGAAATATCTACTAGGGCATAAGAAAGGAATTTATAGGCGTATCAAAAGAGGCGAGGGTCATCTTATGAATCAGTATATTGACATTAAGAGGGACATTAAAAAGGGGATAAGAAAAGCTAAAAGGGACTATGAAATTAAAGTTGCTAGGGATTCTAAAACTAACCCAAAAAGTTTTTTCCAGGTCTATAGAACAAAAGTCAGAGATAAGATAGGTCCCCTTAAAAATAACTATGGGCATCTTACTGACAAAGAGAATGAAATGTGCTCGATTTTAAATAATTATTTTCTCTCGGTTTTTACACAGGAAGACACTAATAATATTCCGGTAATTAATTTTTATAGTGGATCAGAAGAAGATAAATTATGTAACATCACAGTCACTAGTGAAATGGTTGTGAAGCAGATAGACAGACTGAAGCAAAATAAGTCACCGGGTCCTGATGAGGTTTTTTCAAGGGTTCTAAAGGAATGCAAAATGGAAGTCTGTGAACCATTAACTAATATTTTTAATTTATCTCTTCAAACAGGTGCAGTGTCTGATATGTGGAAGATGGCTAATGTAATTCCTATTTTTAAAACAGGGGACAAGTCGTTACCGTCAAATTACCGCCCAATAAGCCTGACCTCAATTGTAGGCAAATTACTAGAGTCAATTATAGCTGAGATTATAAGAAGCCATCTCGATAAGCATAGCTTGATTAATGATACTCAGCATGGATTCACAAGAGGCCGGTCTTGTCTAACTAATTTATTAACTTTCTTCAGTAAAGCTTTTGAGGCTGTTGACCACGATAAAGAATTTGATATTATTTACTTAGATTTTAGTAAGGCATTTGATAGAGTTCCGCACCAAAGACTGTTGAAGAAAGTAGCAGCTCATGGCATTGGGGGAAGGGTGCTCTCGTGGATCGAATCATGGCTCACAGACAGGAAGCAAAGAGTGTCCATAAATGGGGTTAAATCCGAGTGGGGATCAGTAACAAGTGGCGTTCCACAGGGATCAGTCTTGGGCCCGTTGTTGTTTATAATATATATCAATGATCTTGATGAAGGAATTACTAGTGATATGAGCAAATTCGCCGATGACACGAAGATAGGTAGGATAATTGATTCAAACGTAGATGTTAGGGAACTTCAGGAGGATTTAGACAAACTCTACTCTTGGTCAGAAAAGTGGCAGATGCAGTTCAATGTAGATAAATGCAAGGTTCTGAAGCTCGGGAGTGTCCATAACCCTAGCACTTATAAGTTAAATAATGTAGAACTTAACCATACAGATTGCGAAAAGGACTTGGGGGTTATGGTAAGCAGCAACCTTAAACCAAGACAGCAATGCCTAAGCGTACGTAATAAGGCAAATAGATTACTGGGATTTATATCAAGAAGTGTAAGCAACAGAAGTCCAGAGGTCATACTGCAGCTTTATACATCATTAGTAAGGCCTCACCTAGATTATGCAGCTCAATTCTGGTCTCCATATTACAGAATGGACATAAATTCGTTAGAAAACATTCAGCGTAGGATGACTAAATTAATACATAGCATTAGAAATCTTCCTTATGAAGAAAGATTGAAGACTCTTAAGTTACATTCACTTGTTAGACGAAGAATGAGGGGAGACCTGATCGAAGTGTATAAGTGGAAGATAGGTATTAATAAAGGGGATATTAACAAGGTCTTGAGGATATCTCTCCAAGAGAGAACCCGCAGTAATGGATTTAAATTAGATAAGTTTAGATTTAGAAAGGACATAGGAAAGTATTGGTTTGGAAATAGGGTAGTAGATGAGTGGAACAGTCTACCTAGTTGGGTTATTGAGGCTAGGACTTTGGGTAGTTTCAAATTTAGGTGGTGACCTGTACTTTGAGTGCTGACCTGTACTTAACTCTGTGAAGAAGTGTCTTGTTTGCTCCCGTGGACTGAACCAAGATGCCCTCCATCGAGCAACTTTACCAGCAACTTAAGGAAGAATTGAAGGCAGCGAAGATGGAGATACGGCGATTGACCGAGGAAAACAAGAGGATTCGTAGTAGTCCTCCTGTTTCGAGTCCTCAGGTCAAGAAGGGATCGTGGTCAGTGGCTGGACAGCAGGGGACGACGAAGTTGACGATCAAGAAGACGAATGGAAAGCCAGAAACGATGAAGAAGAAAGAGACTGCTGTGGAAACTCCCGTGGAAACCTCCAACGCATTCTCGGTGCTACCCGACGAATGTGAGTCTACTACTGGGATCGTCACGACGAACGACAACAAGGAAGGTAAGAATATTGTTGTTGTTGGGGATAGCCAGGTTAGATACATGGATAGGGCATTCTGCTTGAAGGACAGGAGTAGGAGACAAAGGGTATGCTTTCCTGGGGCTGGGATGGAGGACATTGTTAGCCGGCTTGACAACATCATGAACGGTAATGGGATCAATCCTATTATTTGCCTCAGTGCTGGAGGCAATGATGTAGGCAAGCGTAGAAGTGAGGATTTAGTTAGAAAGTTCAGGACAGCTATAGACATGATTAGGAAGAAGGGGGGGCGCCCTGTTATATGTGGCATTTTGCCAAGAAGAGGTGTTGGTAATGAATGGTTGTCCAGAGCAATTGGTATTAATTGTTGGCTGGATAAACACTGTAAGGATAATGCAGTACCATTCATTGACAACTGGGACAACTTCTATGGCCGAAATGACATGTATGCCAGGGATGGGGTTCACTTATCCAGGGCAGGTGTGGGTTTTCTTGCTAACTCAGTTGAGGGGGTTGTTAGGACTTTAAACTAGGATTAGTTAGAGGTATGGGTTTAGAAATGATTAATAATGAGTATGGATATATTGACTTATGCTCTGATATTAAGAATCTTAATAGTAACTGTCATGGAGTAACTCTGGGTAATGATAATTTCAGAAATTGTGTAAAAACAAAGATGAATAGGAAAAATGTGCAGAAGAAAAAACATATGATGGTATTTTATGCTAACAGTAGAAGTGCAAGAAATAAAATTAATGAACTACGTTTGGTAGCATGTGCTGGGAACTTTGATATCATTGCATTAACTGAAACGTGGTATGATTTAAAGAGTCGGGATATGACTGCTGAGTGTAATATTCAGGGATTTAAGTTATTCAATGTGGATAGATGTAATGGGAAGGGGGGAGGAGTTGCATTGTATGTTCGAGAAAATATTAATTGTTGCATAAAAAAAGGTATAAAAATAGATGGAGCAGTAACAGAGTCTGTTTGGGTAGAGTTCGTGGAGGGTCAAGAAAAACTAATTCTAGGTGTAATATACCGACCTCCAGGCTTGGATCACGATAGAGGGAGACTTCTTTGGGACGAAATTGTTAGGGCTTCTGGACACAGTAACGTAGTCATAGTAGGGGATTTTAACTTTAGCCAAATTGACTGGAATTCTTTGACAGGTAATCTAGAGTCCAGTGACTTCATGGAAACAGTTCAGGACTGTTTTCTGAAACAGAGTGTAACTGAACCTACCAGGGGTAATAATTTGCTAGACCTAGTCTTGTCAAATAAGGAAACACTAGTGAATAATCTGGAGATCACTGAAGAGCTTGGCGCAAGTGATCACAAATCCATCACCTTTAGCATTAATTGGGAATGCAAGAATAATGATAATACAGTAAAAATCCCCGATTTTCGTTCTGCCGATTATAATGGACTTAGGGAACATCTGTCTAATCTTGATTGGGGTTATCTAGCTAATGATTTTATTGACGATAATCATACTTATGAATATGAAGGGATCTGCTTTTATGATTGTTTTCTTAATAATGTACACAGTGCCCAGAGTATATACATTCCCCAGAGAGAAATTAGGTCTAATAATAACGATCCCAAATGGGTTAACAGGAGGTTAAAGCATCTATTAGGGGAGAAAAGGGGAATTTATAGGCGCATCAGAAGAGGAGAGGTTAACCTTACTGACCAATATGTTCAGCTTAAAAGAGAAGTAAAAAAGGCGATTAGAAAGGCTAAACGTGACTATGAAATTAGAGTCGCTAATGAATCAAAGACTAATCCAAAGGGGTTCTTTCAAGTGTATAGGACGAAGGTGAAGGAAAAAGTAGGACCTCTGAAATCTGGGAATGGACAGCTGACGGATAATGAACTGGAAATGTGTTCCTTATTTAATGACTATTTTTTGTCAGTTTTTACACAGGAAGATGTAAATGAGATTCCAGTAATTAACAATTATTTAGTTCCTGATGAATTTAAGTTAACTAATATTACTGTCACGAGGGACATGGTTATTAAACAGATAGACAAACTGAAACAAAATAAGTCCCCGGGACCCGATGAGTTGTTTTCAAGGGTACTTAAGGAATGCAAGATGGAGCTTAGTCAGCCATTAACGAGTGTATTCAATGCGTCCATCCTTACCAGTGTTGTGCCAGAGATGTGGAAGATGGCTAATGTGGTTCCTATATTCAAATCAGGGATAAGTCCACTCCTTCAAATTACCGTCCAATAAGCCTGACATCTATAGTGGGCAAGTTATTAGAATCAATTATAGCTGACATTATCAGAAGTCACCTTGAAGAGCATAACTTGATAAATGAATCTCAGCATGGATTCACGAGAGGTCGTTCCTGCCTGACAAACTTACTGACGTTCTTCAATAGAACATTTGAGGCAGTTGACAGTGATAAGGAATATGATATTGTTTATTTGGATTTTAGTAAAGCCTTCGACAGAGTACCTCACAAGAGACTCTTAAGAAAAGTGGCAGCTCATGGTATAGGAGGTAAAGTTCTAGCATGGATTGAGGCATGGCTTACCAATAGAAAGCAGAGAGTTACCATTAATGGAGTGAAATCTGAATGGGGATTAGTCACTAGTGGCGTTCCACAAGGATCAGTTTTAGGCCCTCTCTTGTTCATAATTTACATTAATGACCTTGATGAAGGGATTACTAGTGACATGAGCAAGTTTGCTGATGATACAAAGATAGGCCGTATAATTCACTCTGAGGAGGATATCAATGAACTCCAGGACGATTTGAACAAATTAATGTCTTGGTCTGAGAAATGGCAGATGAAGTTTAATGTGGATAAGTGTAAGGTACTTGCCCTTGGTAATGAAAATAACCCTCGAAGCTATAATCTAGGTGAAGTAGAGCTTGGTCATACAGAATGTGAAAAAGACTTGGGAGTCATGGTAAGCAGAAATCTAAAGCCAAGACAGCAGTGCCTCAGTGTGCGCAACAAGGCCAACAGATTACTTGGATTTATCTCAAGAAGTATAAGTAACAGAAGTCCAAAAGTTATTTTACAGCTCTATACATCACTAGTGAGGCCTCATTTAGATTATGCTGCTCAGTTTTGGTCCCCTTACTACAGGATGGACATAGACTCATTAGAGAACATACAGAGAAGAATGACTAAAATGATTTACTGTGTAAGGAACCTCCCGTATGAAGATAGACTTAAAGCCTTAAATCTCCACTCTCTGGAGAGGCGTAGAATGAGGGGAGATATCATTGAAGTGTATAAGTGGATGACGAGCATAAACAAGGGAGACATTAATAAAGTACTGAGGGTGTCGAACCAGGTAAGAACCAGGAATAATGGATTTAAGTTGGATAAATTTAGATTTAGAAAGGACATAGGTAAGTACTGGTTTTCTAACAGAGTTGTAGATGCGTGGAACAGTCTTCCCAGTGGGGTGATAGAGGCTAGGACCTTGGGTAGCTTTAAGAAGAGACTGGACAAATATATGAGTGGGAGGGGCTGGGTTTGAAAGGTGTTGGGGGGTGCGGGAGTTGTTTCTTGAGTAGCTTTAGGTAGATGTCGTTTTGATAAGGACCTGCCTCGTATGGGCCAGTAGGCCTTCTTGGTTTACGTGCGGCTAGCAGTAGCATACTGGGTGATCAGGCCCTGATCAATCGCGAGGTCTGGTCACGGACCTGGCCGCAGGGGCATTGACCCCCGAAACCCGCTCCGGGTATACTCCAGGTATGACTACTGTGACCCTGACTGCTATTTTGTAACTACTTATGGACGACTGGTTGACCTTGGAACATCCAGGTCAAAAGGCAGGATATTACTGGAAGGAAGGAGGGTTCCAGGGCAGGATATTACAGGAAGGCTGGAGGGTCCCAGGTCAGGATATTACTGGAAGGATGGAGGGTCCAAGGAAGGATACAACTTGAACGATGGAGGGTCCCAGGGCAGGATATTACTAGAAGGATGAAGGGTCCAGGGCAGGATATTACAGGAAGGATGGAAGGTCCCAGGTCCGGATATTACTGGAAGGATGGAGGGTCCAAGGAAGGATACAACTTGAACGATGGAGGATCCCAGGGCAGGATATTACAGGAAGGATGGAGGGGTCCCAAGTCAGGATATTACTGGAAGGCTGTAGGGTCCCAGGGCAGGATATTACAAGAAAGATGGAGGGTTCAGAGCAGGATATTACTTGCAGGATGGAGGATCCCGGGGCAGGATATTACTGGAGGGATGGAGGGTCCCAGGGCAGGATATTACTGGAGGGATGTAGGGTCCCATGGCAGGATATTACTAGAAGGATGGAGGGGTCCCAGGGCAGGATATTACTAGAAGGATGGAGGATCCCGGGGCAGGATATTACTGGAGGGATGTAGGGTCCCAGGGCAGGATATTACTAGAAGGATGGAGGATCCCGGGGCAGGATATTACTGGAGGGATGGAGGGTCCCAGGGCAGAATATTACTGGAGGGATGTAGGATCCCAGGGCAGGATATTACTGGAGGGATGTAGGGTCCCAGGGCAGGATATTACTAGAAGGATGGAGGGTCCCAGGTCAGGATATTACTAGGATGGAGGATCGCGGGGCAGGATATTATTGGAGGGATGTAGGGTCCCAGGGCAGGATATTGCTAGAAGGAGGGAGGGTCCCAGGGCAGGATATTATTAGAAGGATGGAGGGTCCCAAGGCAGGATATTACTGGAGGAATGGAGGGTCCAGGGCAGAATATTAATAGAAGGATGGAGGGTCCCAGGGCAGGATATTACAGGGAGGATGGAGGGTTCCAGGGCAGGATATTACAGGAAGGATAGAGGGTCTCAGAATATTATAGGGGGGGGGATGGAGGGTCCCAAGGCAGGACATTACAGGAAGGATGGAGGGTCCCAGGGCAGGATATTACAGGAAGGATGGAGGGTCCCACGGCAGGATATTACAGGAAGGATGGAGGGTCCAGGACAGGATATTACTGGAGGGATGGAGAGCCCAGGGCAGGATATTACTAGAAGGATGGAGCGTCCCAGGGCAGGATATTACAGGAAGGATGGAGGGTCCAGGACAGGATATTACTGGAGGGATGGAGGGTCCCAGGACAGGATATTACAGGAAGGATGGAGGGTCCAGGACAGGATATTACTGGAGGGATGTAGGGCCCAGGGCAGGATATTACAGGAAGGATGGAGGGTCCAGGACAAGAATATTACTGGAGGGATGGAGGGCCAAGGGCAGGATATTAGAGGAAGGATGGAGGGTCCCAGGGCAGGATATTACAGGAAGGATGGAGGGTCCCAGGGCAGGATATTACAGGAAGGATGGTCCTGGGCAGTATATTACTGGAGAGATGGAGGGTCCAGAGCAGGATATTACAGGAAGGATGGAGGGTCCCAGGGCAGGATATTACAGGGAGGATGGAGCGTCCCAGGGCAGGATATTACAGGAAGGATGGAGGGTCCAGGGCAGGATATTACAGGAAGGATGGAGGGTGTTTGTACACCACACATTGACTCCAGAGTGGAGTAAATATTTAATCAGAATGTTAATGTGGGCGGGTTAAGCCAGGATGGCAAGACAGTCGATCAGTGATACTTATTTCCGTCTTTCCTTACTTCCTCTCCCACGGTGTGACCCACAATAGTCGACTCAGCCAGGGTGGGTGTCTACCTGTTACTAGGTGAAGATATGCTAGTTACCCAGCCCTCCCACCCTACCCAGTACTGTACCCGTGTTCTTTGTTGGTAGTTAAACGTTGTAATAGTGAACTATGAGGGAGGTCAAGCTTTCTATCACAGTGACAGCTGTATGTCCACTGAAACTACTACTACTTGTCCAGAATGTAGAATGACAGCTGTGGCCACGAACACCACCTGTTCAGGATGTAGAATGACAGCTGTGGCCACGAACACCACCTGTTCAGGATGTAGAATGACAGCTGTGGCCACGAACACCACCTGTCCAGGATGTAGAATGACAGCTGTGGCCACGAGCACCACCTGTCCAGGATGTAGAACGACAGCTGTGGCCACGAACATCACCTCTCCAGGATGTAGAATGACAGCTGTGGCCACGAGCACCACCTGTCCAGGATGTAGAACGACAGCTGTGGCCACGAACATCACCTCTCCAGGATGTAGAATGACAGCTGTGGCCACGAACACCACCTGTCCAGGATGTTTAAGAAACATGTGTATGTACTCAGCTCACATGAGGTAGCTGGCCACCCTTCACCCACACACCCACTTCCTTGCTAGCCTGCTTACCCACCACTATCCACCACCCACCTACACCCAGCACCCACTTGCACCCACCTCCCGCCCCCTGATACTTGACACACTTGTTGGAGATAAGGCAGAGTTCACCTCTGACACACTTGGTGGAGGTAAGGCAGGGTTCACTTCTGACACTGGAGGAGGCAAGGCAGGGTTCACCTCTGACACACTTGGAGGTAAGACAGGGTTCACCTCTGACACTGGAGGAGGCAAGGCAGGGTTCACCTCTGACACTGGAGGAGGCAAGGCAGGGTTCACCTCTGACACTGGAGGAGGCAAGGCAGGGTTCACCTCTGACACTGGAGGAGGCAAGGCAGGGTTCACCTCTGACACTGGAGGAGATAAGATAGGGTTCACCTCTGACACACTTGGAGGAGGCAAGGCAGGGTTCATCTCTGACACACTTGGTGGAGGTAAAGCAGGGTTCACCTCTGACACACTTGGTGGAGATAAATCAGGGTTCACCTCTGACACACTTGGTGGAGGCAAGGCAGGGTTCACCTCTGACACACTTGGAGGAGGCAAGGCAGGGTTCATCTCTGACACACTTGGTGGAGGTAAAGCAGGGTTCACCTCTGACACACTTGGTGGAGGTAAAGCAGGATTCACCTCTGACACACTTGGTGGAGGTAAAGCAGGGTTCACCTCTGACACACTTGGTGGAGGTAAAGCAGGATTCACCTCTGACACACTTGGTGGAGGTAAAGCAGGGTTCACCTCTGACACACTTGGTGGAGGTAAAGCAGGGTTCACCTCTGACACACTTGGTGGAGGTAAAGCAGGATTCACCTCTGACACACTTGGTGGAGGTAAAGCAGGGTTCACCTCTGACACACTTAACCTGCTGCTTCACCTGGCCAGGCGTTCTCTGCCTCCCTTAGTTCCTCTTGTCTTCCCTGTTTTCGCAGCAATTTTTTAGATGTACGCGAAGTTGTGGTGGCGTACTTGGGGGTGTGGGTGGTGTACTAATGGGGGTGTGTACGCTGATGTACTTGGGGCGATGTACGTGGTGGAGTGTGGTGGTGTAGGAGTAGGATCTCTGGGTTAGTGATGTACGTGGGGTGGTGGTTTCATGGCATGGTAATGTACGTATATTGACAGTGCGTCTAGCAGTGGGTGGTGCTGTTGTTAGGTCCGTGTGGATGTTGTCAGGTCCATGATACAACATTTACGCACGTGGTGGTCCATGATACAACATTTACGCACGTGGTGGTCCATGATACAACATTTACACTGGTGGTCCAATATTACAACATTTACATAGATGGTGGTCCTTGGTACAACATTTACACAGGTGGTGATCCATGATACAACATTTACACAAATGGTGCTCCATGGTACAATTACACAGGTGGTGGTCCATGGTACAACATTTACACAGGTGGTTTTCCATGATACAACATTTGCACAGATGGTCAATGGTACAACATTTATGCAGGTAGTGGTACATGGTACAACATTTATGCAGGTGGTGGTACATGGTACAACATTTACACAGGTGGTGGTACATGGTACAACATTTACACAGGTGGTGGTACATGGTACAACATTTACACAGGTGGTGGTACATGGTACAACATTTACACAGGTGGTGGTACATGGTACAACATTTACACAGGTGGTGGTACATGGTACAACATTTACACAGGTGGTGGTACATGGTACAACATTTACACAGGTGGTGGTACATGGTACAACATTTACACAGGTGGTGGTACATGGTACAACATTTACACAGGTGGTGGTACATGGTACAACATTTACACAGGTGGTGGTACATGGTACAACATTTACACAGGTGGTGGTACATGGTACAACATTTACACAGGTGGTGGTACATGGTACAACATTTACACAGGTGGTGGTACATGGTACAACATTTACACAGGTGGTGGTACATGGTACAACATTTACACAGGTGGTGGTACATGGTACAACATTTACACAGGTGGTGGTACATGGTACAACATTTACACAGGTGGTGGTACATGGTACAACATTTACACAGGTGGTGGTACATGGTACAACATTTACACAGGTGGTGGTACATGGTACAACATTTACACAGGTGGTGGTACATGGTACAACATTTAGACAGTTCACAAGTTTTCGTTCTAGAAATTTTATTGTTATTATTATTATTAGTAGTAGTAGTAGTAGTACTAGTAGTAATATAATTAGAGACAAGTTTAGAGGTTGAAAGGTGTTTTCCTACCTCACTTCTTCTCAAATTCCATTCTTGTCTAAGGAATATTATCATCCCCAGGATGCCGCCTGTAAATGTCGACTGATAAGCAAGTACCTATTTACTGGTAAGTGAAGAAGGGCAGCAGGTGTAAAGAAATTAATTGCTATACTTTTGCACCCGCCCAGGAAATAACCTGAGTCCTTGGTTTGTAGCCGTGTGTGGGGGGAGGGGCGTATGGGTCGCGCGCGTAGTAGGTCACATTAAGCAAGTGTTTTTTTTTTTTTTAAAGAGGCGCGTGTTGACGCAAGCTCGACATTGTTTAAAGGCTTCTCGCTTCCTCCCCCGGCGTTTCTCCCTTCCTTCTTTCCTACATTTCCTCCTTTCCTTTCTTCCTTTGCCTACATTTCCTCAGTAAGTTTCAGAAGAGGCGGAAAGAAATCATTATTGTTTCACTGGATGAGTGAGGGTAACCACAAATAACTAGTTGTCAGTGTGACTTTCATAATGTGGAAAGCAGAGCAGTAGCCAGTTCTCCAGGTGGAGATACCTGCAGTGCACGAGCACTTGCACCTCTGTGCCTGCCTGGGACGTGTCACGGGTGCTGGGTAATCATATAAATGAACTGGGAGACGAGTGACAAAGGCTATTCCACTGACCTCGTTCTATAGTAGACTTTTTACTTTTTCACAGCTCGTATAGTCAGTAAAGCATTTAAATCACTTGGAATATACATACTCTGTCAGAGCCAATGTGTATACATTGTCAGAGCCAGGGTGTATACATTGTCAGAGCCAGGGTGTATACATTGTCAGAGCCAGGGTGTATACATTGTCAGAGCCAGGGTGTATACATTGTCAGAGCCAGGGTGTAT